>NC_056732.1:872996852-873174352 GCF_019279795.1 Protopterus annectens
CTCTCCAGTCTGGTGAGGGGGGGATGTGTGACCACCCCACCTCCTGTGGTGACCTGTTGCCCGTGGATATCCAAAGCACGCTGACGGACATTTCTGATTAAATCACTGCAGTGATGTCTTACCTGCTCATATGTCCTATTATGCATGCCAATGTCATTTACCCTACGGACAAGGTCTTGCCACAGTGCAGCCCTCTCTTGCTGATTCTGGCTGGTGTGGGAAAACAGTATGTCATAATCCTGCACCAGGCACTGGTGTATCTCTTCATCTTCTGCAGCAGAATAGGCAGGATTTCGCTGACGCGCCATGTCCCTGAAAGAGAACACAAACAGGATATCAGCAAACTATGACAGCAAAATATGGCACACATACTATACATGATACTCAACTGTAGTGATATACTACTACTCCCATATGTAGCACGTGTGTGTCTCTTGGTGGATACACATGTACATGGCCAGATATCAGTGCTCAGCCGACACCTGTGCAACAATACCTGCCACATTCCATACAACACAGTACCAAGCCCCATCAGTCAGCACACTGAGACAGGTCCAATGCACCACCTCACTCTGGGGTTCATAACAAGGTACTGTATGTGGAACATCATCCACTGCTGTGATCTGGACACAAACTAATCGGCCTGGATATACATATCCCACCACCACCACCAGCACATTAGACTACTTTGAAATATATGTGAATAGACAGATTTTCACTTGTTAGGACTGAGATGGTATCCATGCAGCCCACTGGGCCAGTGGAAGCCACAACCCACAATGCTGACCCCTTTGCAAATGCTTCTCATGGACATCCCCAAGAATGCATTGAACATGCACACACAATTCTAACCCAGACCCTATGCACAAAGGTTAAGCATCCTGTCTGGTGGACCCCAGCCAAAGACAAATATTATAATGATAGAAGGAGGCTACTGCAAGACAGAGCAGAATCACATAAAGGGAAGGCATCTGTGGTCAGCACTAGTAAAAAGCTAAGTTCTCTCATAACAACATCCAAGGCCAACTCTGAGAGGAAAATGGCCAAGGACACAAGGCCTTCTTCAGTTTTGTTAGAAACATGGACCAAAGTCCTCAGATATGCTCAGAGTTAGTACACAACTACATAAACTTCAATGAACCCACAGATATTGGCAACATTCTGGCAGACAGGTTCAGTGCAAATATCCCCCCTCCCTCTCCCCCAAAAGAAGAAATACTTAGCACAGCTCAATGTAACCTCCCTGTCATCTCAGATGTCCAGGTGAGGGCCGCCCTCAGCAAAGCAGAACACACAGCATCAATGGGACCTGATGGTATCCCTGGATGTGTGCTACGTGAACTCCAAGAGGAGCTACAACCGCATATAAAAATGATATTTCACCTTAGCCTTACTACGGGATATGTACCTGAACACTTGTGTACAGCAACAGTGGTCCCACTCCACAAAGCAGGCACCTCTACAGACCCTGGGAACTACCAACCCATAAGCTTAACCAGCCTGGTCTGCAAAGCTATGGAAAGATTCATTATGGGACTCATATACATTGACATTGGGGACCTACAGACACTTGATCCCACCCAGTTTGGCTTTGTGATGGGCTGATCCTGCCTTTTGAACCTGGTTGACCTTTTCAAAACAGTCACTACAGCCATTGATGAGGGCAAAGCAGTCCATACAGCCCTACCTGGACTTGCCTAAGGCCTTTAACACAATACCCCACTCAGGCATCATAGACAAGCTCATCAGCTTAAATGTTAATACATATGTCACATGATGGGTTGCAAACTGGTTAAACGACAGAATCCATAAAATCAAACTTGCGGGAGCCATGTCAGACTCAAAGACTGTCACAAGTGGTATCCCACAGGGCTCTGTCCTTGGACCCCTCTTGTTTGGCATTTACTTCTCAGATGTGAAAGCAAACATGGGTGGGTTGTGGATGACAAAGTTCCCAGATGACTGAAAACTAGGCGGCATAGTCGATATACCAGCTGACACACACATCCTACAGACAGGCCTCACTGAAATGGACAACTGGTGCCAGAATCATGGCCTAACACTGAATGGCATGAAATGTATAGTCATCCCCTTTGGGTAAAACAATGTACATACAACTTATCACATAGACATACATATAGATACAGATCAATAACACATATGGGGGGTTCACAGTATGTAGACTATTAAATTGTTACTTTACATTACCTGTGTTTGTCGCAGCTGATTGCGTTACTGTTTGTATATGTTACTGCTGCTGCTAGCCCAGCTTGATACTGTCACTGATGACAGCTTCAGCTTAGTTTTCTTAAGTGTAGTTTTTGTTTGTGTTTTTATTTTCTTTTTTTCTTTCTTTTTTCTCTCTCTCTCTCTCTCTCTGCCTCCAGATGGTGCAATGAATGTATTGTATGTGTGGACTGGGAGTACAGGATGCTTTTGTAGGTATCTGCATATGTCCATGTGAAGGCCTCTGCACCAATTGTCAGCCAGCATTTGCTGATTGCATGCAGCCAGTTGTGTACTGATTGCAGTTCTCACTGTGATTTCAGGACAGTGCTATAAAAGGGTATGTGAGATAGGCGTTGCCCTTTCAGATTGTAAGGGTGGGGACCATGCTGGTATGCTGTGGACACTGTTCTGTGAGTGTAAAGGTTAGTATCTCTCTCATAATTCAGGCTGTGTTGTAGATTAACATTTCTCCATTCATCTCTCCTGTTTCCTGTACTAAGTGTGTATGTAAACTGACACCTACAACTACTACTACTACTGTTAATATGGGTGTGTGCTTTCCTGTGGGACTTGTGGTGTGTGGCTTGCAAGGTACTACAGTGACATTATTACCTACTAGCTACCAACTAGCATGGCTGTTTCTGTTCACACACTACTATTATAGAAATCCACTAGATTTGACAGTAAATATACATGACATGCTTTGTGTACTACACATCCTATATTCCCTTTACATTCATTCCTACTATTACATGATAGATTTATTGTAGCACAATATTCTTATATAACAGTCATGGCTTAGTGGTAAGTCATGCAGATTAGTGTTTCCAAGATCCTGGGTTCGGGACTGACAGTGGGATTTTATTTTGCTTTTGAACTGACTACAGGACCTGTCATTCAGAGTGACTAAGGCACTTTTAAACAGTTGTAACCGGGTTAACGCTGGTTTGCGCGGAGCTCCTGCATACGCACTGGTGTTCAGCTCTGCGCACACCCGCTTACAACTGCTTAAAAGTGCTTACTGCTTGACACCGCTATTTTCATTGAAAGAAATGAAAATGGGGAGACAGGAAAGTGGTGAAAAAGGGGTCACAAAGAGGGTAAGACAGTAGGGAAACAAGCTTGGGTTTTGCAGGAGGGATGTAGGTAAGGCCCATAGCTGCCGATTTCATCATCAGCAACAGCTGTGCATATGTATGTAATTTGGTGTGACATTTGAAACCTTCCACCCATGAGAGAGGTGTAAGGACAACAATAATACTTGTTGTACAGCCAATTGTAATTGACAGTTTCTATGTCCAGCAGACATGTGTGCGAAATGGGCAGCTATGTATGGGGCATCATTTTTTTGTGGGTACAGAGTGCCCTTTTTTTTATCAGGTGAGAGTGGTACGTCAGGTAAAGGAAGTTGGTATAGCTGGGGAGGTAGGTTGGGTAGGTCAACAGGCAAGACAAACAAGACGCATACAGGGGCGATGTATGACATGTGTAGGGGGGTTACACAATTGACGGGGACGGATGTTTGGATATCCAGAGCCCATGAGCCCACAGATGGCAACAGTGGAACAGATATCTCCACCCATGGGCAGTTGCCACTGTGCATTCACTGCCCAGGACGGGGCTGTGCTGGGGGCTGTGTATGCTGAGCAGCAGGCATGCCTGTTATTTGTTCCACCTGTGCCTCAAGCTGGCGTAGGGGCCCAAGAACAGATTCCTGGATGTCCCTATGCACCACAGTCCGGACTCTACGGAGGGTGAGTGGTGGTTCTCCTCTGGCCACACTTGCAGAGGGGGGATGAGCCCCATCCCCTGCAGCGCTTCCACCCACAGGTGGCACAGGGCCACCGGAGGAGGGTTCAGACTGGGCACTACTGCCAGGTGCACTTGCCAGCTGAGGTGGGAGAGGTGGGTCTGCTGGAACCCACCTTCCCTGCCGTCCTATGTTTTGCATTATGTCATGACAGTTTGGGTTAGTAACATACAATACCATTCACAATTAGTTGTAACAGCATGCATTAGTATTCCCATTAACCAAACACCCAGATATTCACACCATTGAACAGCAAGCATAACGCATGCATAATTTGAACAGCAATACACAGTCCAACAACATGCAGAGTTGATTGATGGCAACAGACCATCAGGTTTGGATGTATGAACAGGGCAGATGCATCAACGTACATGCAAATATGTATGAACCAACAGGACAAATGTCCAGGGGTGTTAATTGTGATTGCACATACCAATTTCACGTGGAATGGATTATATGTGGTTATAGGGTAGGGTGAAGAAAATATAATTAACACCTTCAAATACCAAAACATATGCTTTACATTTCTAATAGCTGCAGATATATACACACTACAGTTCTACCTACAGTTTCCTATGTGCTAACTACTTCAAGTTGGTGATAGGAATGTTACTGCTACATCAATATACATTTCTATTTTTATTCATACACCTTCATATCTGGCTCTGTTCAGCTACATCATCCTGCTACATTTGCTTTATATTGCTATAGACAACTGTGGATGTTTGGTATTTCAGACAATCATACTATCTGCATATTGCAGACTGATTTCAACATATCCAGATTTTAGGTACACATTCCAGCTGCAGGAACATTTTGAACACATTTCACAGTTTGGTTCTGCTTGTCAAATTTATTTCATTCTGTACTGACTGCAGTATACTTTATTCAGGAGTTATTACTACTTTATTGGTGGATTCATAACTCTTTCTCACACTCTCTCACTTGTTTTATTTTTACAATGCAGGATAGTACTTACTTCTAGGCTTTATTGACATGTTTTACCTGTAATTATTACAATCCTTTCCAACAGTCTCACTTCTGTCATGTTTCAGTATTTTAACAGGGATATATTTTACACATGTGACTTGCTCATCTTCTGCAGCTGTACTTTTCAGCCTGCTCCAAGATGTGTACTATTATATTACAGGTGGGGTATCTTTATTTCAGACTTTATTTCAGACGTTTTCATTTTTCTGTTTGGATTACAGACTGCAACACACTTTTGTAATCAAGCAATACTTGCAAACACTCTTACACTGTTACTTGCACATTTTATTACTTAGTGACTACACAGCACTCTTTTGCTAACTGTCATACTTTTATATTTATTTACAGTTACAGGGAGAGGATTACTGACCTGCTTGGTGGTGCAACCACACCAGCCTATTGCCATAGGCTCTGCGGTTCACAGAACAGACACCTGCAGCTGTAATATAAATAAAGTAATATTGGAATACACATCTCCATAATATCAGCTAGGTTCATTTCTTACATACATAATTAGATGTAACTTACTAAGTAGTGGGACGTTGGGCATTTGGCAGGCCTCCTGGATCCAAAGGTTCAGTTGGTCCTGCTTATGTCTCTTCAGGTCTGCATGGTGGTGACGGACCTGCTCACCAGTCCTTGGAATCCCTGTGGCACTGGTGAGATCATGAGCCAACCAGTCCCACGCCGCAGCCCTATATGCTCCCCACAGAACCTGGCCCTGCATGAGTTGGGCCTCATGATTGTGGACAAGGAGCCAGACCATATATCTGGACTCCTCAATGCCCCACCTCTGTGCTCGGAAGCAACTACCCTCACCTATTCCTGACATTCTGGCTGCAAATTAGTTCTACAATCGGTTATGCTGTGTATTCCTGCCTATGGGGCTTATATATGCCATTTTTCCCCGCACTTATCTGTGATTGGCCATTTTGGAATTGTATCAGCTTCATAAAACCTGCTTTGTCATGCTCCTCTTTCTATTCATTCCTATATATGTGCTATTACTGCATTTCTAAGTACAGCTGTTATGGCTTAGTGGTTTAGTACCTTGACTATGGTGCATGGTATCCTGGGTTCAAACCTGGCCACTGCTTTTTATATTTTATGACTGTCTGGACAGGCTAGAGGGTGTGTCTGTGTAAAGGCAGTTTTGTTACAGCTTGCTCAACGTTGCCCGTTGGTTAGCTTGTTGGTGCGGTGCATAGCTCCACGCAAACGGGTTCCACTGGTTTACACCTCATTTGGCTGTCAGCACTCATATTACACTCAGCTCAGCTAGGGGCACACAGTTTCAGCATGTTAAACCATGGCTCACCTACGGGCACTCATTTTGCACTTGTTAAACCACTGCTCACCTACGGTCACATGCCCTCACCTTGTTAAACTGTAGCTCAGCTATAGGCACATCTGGCATTTGTTATTATTTTGTTATCTCACATTTCTTCAAAACAAATGGCCTATTTCATTACATTTTACATAAAATATAATTTTATATTTGTACATATATGTCAGGGACTTGTTTCGTGCTTATTTCAGTAAAAATAAAAATTGATGTTGTGGGGGCTCGAACCATGACTGTCTGCTCTTGAGCCAATGTCTCTACCGCTACGCTATTGCTTTTTGGCTTACTTTGGATAGTTAGTTCTTATATGCTTTTCCACTTACTGCTAACTGTGGCTGAGCTATGGGCATGCCCGCGCAAGTGAGCGCACTCATGGGCAAACATCTTTACAATTTAAATAAAATAAAACATGTTCATTTATATAATTGTATGTTCATAGTCTGTGGGGGCATGTGTTGTGTTGTGTTTATTCACATTTCCATGTACTCTGTTGTGGGGGTTTACTTTAGGCACTTTTACTCTTCTGGGGGCGTGTCCGCTTGCAGAGCTCGGCCTAAGGACATGCTTCCTACTGTCTTCCACGGACCGTGTAGGCCTTAGGTGTGATTCAGCATGCCCTCATGCATATGCATGACATGCTGACGTCACACCGTTTAACTGCGGCCTCCGTGTAAGCCTTGTAACTCTTACACGGAGGCTTTGTGAATCCTGCCCATAGTCAATGACAAAATAAAACTACCACACTATCCAAACTTTCACATCCAGAAACCCAGAAAGTTCTGGAACACTATCAACCAGATCCTCCACCTAGATAATCCCTGTATACACAACCCCTCCGCCAATAACATACCCCTTGAAACTGCAACTCTCTTCAATTTTTACTTCATTGAAACCATCAGTATATTTATGCAGACATTCAACCCACCCAATCTCTTATCTCCAACCACCCCTCAACTGCAAAAATCCCACTTCTCGCTAAGACCTGCTCCTACCAGCTACAGCAAAAATATTCTCCTTAAAGTAAAACCATGCTTCCCATCAGTTGACAATTTGCCATCTCACTTCTTAATGACTGCTGCTAAATCTATAGCTGCCCAAGTGTCCATTCTAATAAATTGCTCCATTAGGGAATCCGCTGTCCCTACTGTCTGGAAAAAATCTACATAATACCAATCCACAAAGGATGGAACTCTACAGAACTCTCCAATTTTCACCCTATAGCCATAGTCTCTCCCCTCTCCAAAATGCTTAAACATTGTGTTCACAAACAACTCTTAGTCTACCTCACTCAAGAAAACCTGATTACTCCTACCAGCATGGCTTCTGCCCTCACCATCGTACCACTACTACTCTCATTTCCTTTACTACCTCCATCTCCCTTGCCAGAGATTACAATAAACTTGTGTTCTGCATGTTTTTAGACCTCAATAAAGCCTTTGACACTGTCTCCTACCCCATTCTACTCTCCAAACTGTCCCAGCTCAACCGTTCCACATTAACTATCTCTTGGTTCAACAGCTACCTCACTAACAGGCAGCAATCAGCCACATGTCTCTTTGCCCTCTTTCCCTTTCTTCTCATCAAAATGGGTGTCCCTGAAGGATCTAGTCTAGGTCCTCTTATCTTTAACATCTTCACCAAGCAACTACACCAATCCTGTCCCAGTCTTCCCTTATACAGTACACAGATGACTCTGCTATCATTTCCAATACAGACAACCCCACTGACCTGCTCACCCTTACACAGAAATCGTTCTACCTCACAGAATCCTGGTTTACCAACAACCTTCTCAAACTTAACCCCAAAAAGGCAAAACTCCTCCTCTTCTTTCCTAAATCCCTCCACCACCTTAAATCATCTTTCCCCATATCCTCACTTAATAACACAGCCATTACCCCCAAAAACCACACAAAGCTCCCTGGTGTGACCATAAATGGCCAGCTTAAATTTGACCTGCATGTATGCCATTGTATTAAGAAAATCAAACAAAACCTTGGCCTACTATATAGAAATAAAACATTCCTCACCCCAGACTCTAGAATCTCTCTTGCACACTTATACCTCCTACCCAACCTCTAATATGGCTATCCAGTTCTAAACTACCTTACAGTCTTCACTTCTCACCAAATTATAAACCACCTACAACAAAGAAGCCCATTTTACTGCTAATCTGCCTCCTAAATCTCATCTTTGCCATGCTCTTAGGATGCTTAGTTGGCTAGAGCTTCCTAGACAACTACTATTTACTTAACTTCTCATCATCCAGTCTATTCTGAACAAACCAGCTTCCTGCCCCAGCATCTCTACACTAATCTCCCTATTACCCCCCCCCATCCATCAGAAGCTCTGAACCAAACCTATTACAGATTCACAAACCTAAAAAATCAATTGGACAAAGTCTCTATGGCTAGTCTCCTGCCACCCAATGGAACAAACTCCCCATGCCCCTAAGAAATATTATCAATGTCCATGAATTCAAAAAAACACTCAAACAACATCTAAATAGTAAATGGTCTTGTCTCTGTAACCATCCCATCTGAACCCTGTCTTGTCCCTGTGACCATCCCGCCTGAACCCTGCCCCTACTGCTTCTCAATCTTCTCCCTTCTCACTTGCCTCCCTTCCTCCGAATTCCCTGCCTTTTTTCTTTTTCATTTACAATGCCCCTCCATGAATCTTGCTTGTTCTCTTGTCTCTCCTCTACTGTCACCTGCTAGCCTTACTCTCTGTCTTACTCTGTCGCTTTCATCTTATCCTTTCTTATAAGTTATATATGTGTATATATATATATATATATATATATATATATATATATATATATATATATATGGGTCCATGTCAGATGGATGAAACACCAGATCACCGAAGACTACATCACCGAGACAACATCACCGACAGCAGACATCCCCGACAATGGTAAGGGAAAGTGTTATGGAACGGAATACATTTCCATTCCCGTAATACACTCAAAAAACCACATTAAAATGTGTATAGCAAGCCCCCCTGCACCACGCACATCCTCCCTCCTTAAATTTACCAACTTTGAGATTGCACTACAGTGAAGGAATGGGACTAACTCCCATTCTGCACTACTCACCATTGTCGAGGATGTCTGCTGTCGACGATGTTGTCTTGGTGATGTGGTCTTCTGTGATCTGGCGTTTGTCCATCTGACATGGACCCATATATATATATATATATATATATATATATATATATATATATATATAAATATATATATATATATATATATATATATATATATATGTGTGTGTATATATATATATATATATATATATATATATATATATATATGTGTGTGTGTGTGTGTGTGTGTGTGTATATATATATATATATATATATATATATATTTTTTTTGTTTGCTAAATTTTGTATACAATGCCACATCTTCCTAATGTACATTACTTTTTCCTTGTGAATTATCTTGTATTGATGTACACTAAATCATCATTTTAATATTCTTGGATTGTTAGTTTGTGGAGCTTTTCTCCACTAGCTTCTGCTGAAAAAGAGCTGTAGCCCAGTAGGACTATGCTGGTCAACAAATGTCATATAAATAAGTAAATAATCCTTTATCTGTGTCCCACTTAATGGAGACCTCTGCTGAGAGTACATTCATATTCAGGCATATCAGTTTGCACAGCTTCACAATATGCACCCTACCCAATTGTATGTCAGATCCCTGATAGATGTCGTCTGCATTATTCATGTAAGGATCTTATCTCACACAGGCATTCTCCCCATTGCTATGTCACCTTGTGTGAGAGTGACAGACAACATATTTTCATTGTATAGTCCATACTGTACAAAATAGATAAGTGCTTGATGTTGTTACTACAACCATCTTCCACTGACATGCCCTCCACTGCTGTACATGAGGGAGTTTCACCTGTCTTCTTTCCCTATGTTCATTCCTACAATTCATCTGTGTGCTGCTATTCCATAAACACGCTTTCCCTGAGTAATCATTTTACATGGCAGCCCCATGTCTTGTTACAGATCATTAACACAGCTTCAGTACATAATACCAGGAATGGGGTATTACAAAGTCACAATACTCAGCATTGCAGGCACACTGTCCTGTACTGTATTTGGACTATATACTTTACATTCATACTTCTCACCTGTCCAGATATTCTCAGGATGTCCAGATGTTTTCCATATCAAATATGTGGCTTTCTGCCATATAACTGGGATGATCTCTGCACTGATGTGACTCAGTATTATGTACATTTGAATGCATACCTCTCAACTGTCCTGATTTTTACAGAATTACCAGATTTTGTCTCATATTTGTTATCTTTTCCTCATAGCATTTCTGATTTCTGGCAAATCATTGGTATGTCATTGTGGAGTGAAGTCAGAAACTGATGACTGATATTTGAGTTACAAACGTCATGCTCTTCAGATAGTTCATACTAATGTACAATCTATTTATTCGATCAACCTTCTAGGTTTGGAAGTGCAATATTAAATATTTCTACCTATTATTGGACCTCCCCCCCCCATTATATATGCCTTTATCCCCTTATCTTGCTCAAAGTGGATGATAGGTATGCTTATGTTTCATTCTACCGCATATCTATGCAACATCTATGGCAAATATGTCCCTATTTCTGGTTAAATGTCCTTGCATTATGTTGGCCTTTGTTGAGACATGTTGTACTGACAGATTCACAGCTATATGTAAAGCCCTGGTGGTCATTGTGGCATTCCGCACAAATCTGTGGGCTGTAGTTGCTCTGTTGTACATGGAATTGATATCCACATTCTCTTACATGGTTTCCTGGTCAGCAACACTGTTGCCAGACATGAAACCTAGCTTAGGTGCTCCACTCCTCATTAATATACTATAAAACTATAACTGCACCCTAACTAATAAGCACCTCAAGCTTTATGCTCAAAATATCTGTAGCATTCTGAATAAAACTGCAGAATTACATGTGTGGAAAGACCTCCACTCCTCAGACCTCCTATTTCTTACAGAGATAACAAAGTACTCTGACCTGGCTAAAACATACTATGTCTGAAGAGAATAAATAGAAAAGGTGGAGGAGTAGCTACCCTTTAACCAGACCATCTCACAGTAACCACCTACACCTATCTACCTCCCTTCCCCCTGCTGAAATTCTGTCAGTGAATGCAATTTTCAACAAACCTTAACTCTTGCCACCATATACATACCTCCTGGTAATAATATCTCCCTCCTTGAACAAATACTATCCTGGTTCTCAGACAACACTACAACAGAAACAACCATCCTAGGGGACATCAACGTTTTTATTTATTTATTTATTGTTTTATTTTTCATTTATTTTACATTTGTTGACCGGGCTTGTCTAACTGGATACATGCCCATTTTCAGTAGAGGCCCAGGGAGATAGGCTCCATTAAGCTAATAAAAACACATGGATGATTAGCATCAATAACTTGACTACAAAGTTTAGAACACAGTACACTACAGTACACTACTACTAGATACATATTTTCAGAGTAGAAAGTTTGACATTCATCACATTGAAGGCTAAGAAGAAAGATCAAAGTTCAAACTCATTATTAAGGTTATTTCAAAATTCTGCACTCAAAGTGAAAAAAAGTAGTTACTATATAAAGGAAACATGTGCTCACAGTAGAATGCTTGTTTTACAGTTATGACTCAGAGGTAGATTTTAGAAAGACTAGGCTAGAGTCAGAATTAAGGAAGCTGACTAATTCCGCTACATGTGATTTGGGAGGGAGGTATAGAGAGAAGCAGCAAGAGTGAGAGGTGAGGAGGTGGAGTGAAAGGAGAGTGTTAGTCTGGGTTAGTACAAGGACATAGCCATTGTGTTTTAAGGAGTATTTTTAGTTGTTTTTGAAAAGTGATAATGAGGAAAGTGATGATAGATTGCTGGGAAGCCTGTTCCAGGTTTTCCCCACAGTGTTACAAAAAAGAGAATCACCTGCTTTGTTATGGGACTTATGGATGGTCACTAATAATTTATCTGCTGAGCGAAGGTTTGTAAGATTTTTGTAGAGGGTGATAGGGCTATAGAGTATTGGAGTATTACTGGGATGACACAGAATCTTGTGGGTGATAGTAAGTTGTTGAAATTGAAGCTGGTTTTGCAGTTCCAGCCATCCTAGCTGTTTGAGATTTTGATAATGGTGGGTTCTAAATGGGAAGCCAGTGGCAAAGCTGGCAATGTTGTTATAGGAGGTTACCAGTTTGTTAATGTTGCTTTTGGATAGATTAGTATAAATGGGGGAGGCATAGAGGAGGGTGGAGATCAAATGGGCATGGGCAATGGTAGTTCTGGCTACAGGGGTAAGGAAAGGTGTTATACTGTAAAGGGAACCTAGTTTTCTATTTACTGATTTAATGGTTGAGTTAATGTGTGAGACAAAGTTAAAGTTGTGGTCAATTATTACGCTTAAGAGTTTGGTGGTTGGGTCAGGTGATATGACAGTGCCATTATTGGATAAAACTGTGAGATCTAGTGGGGAGGACTTTAGTGTTGGAGTGAACAGCAATGTGTTAAATTGGCATTCCTTTAAAACAGACTCCCCTTGTCAAAGTATAAACCTTTATGGTTCACACAGGTCATCTTAACTCCAACCCACCTAAATCAATGCTCACACTTGCACTCAGTTATCGACTGGCCACTAGTATCTCATCCAAATAAATACCATAAACCTGAATCACTATCTGACTCTCTTAGCAACCATGCACCTTTCTGAGTATTTAGATACACCTCCCACACTACTAGTACTCACAAATGTAAAACTTTCTGTAAACTGACCAACTTCAACCCAGAATACATAAATAGCCTCCTATCTTCCATTAACTGGTCTTCACTCTTTTCACTGCCTGTAAATGACACTGTCCCTCATTTCAATTCAATTTTCTTAAATATTCTCAACAGTCTTGCCCCTCTTCAAACAACAAGAGTTAAATCTCAAATCTCATCTTGGTTCATAGGTTCATAGGTGTGTACTAGGCTAATGGCTCTGGAGTCTTTACAAGTCTAGCCTAAAAAATTACCTAGGCACCATGCCACCTGATGTTAGTTCACAGTGCCCCTCTCCAGTAGGGCAACTGGAGTGATCCCTGGGATGAACTTTCTGTTACTCATCAACTCGTTAAAATTTCTCTTGAAGAGGGCCAATGAGGTTCTCTGCTTGACATGAATGGGAAACTTATTCCAGAGTATGGGCAGTCTTTGCGAGATGGACCTGTCCTTCCAGCATGTTCTGTTAATTGTGGTAATGAGGTTTGTGATCTTTGGAGTGTGTTGTGCGGGGGTTTGGGATTTCTTTAGGTGTAGCATTTCAAGTAGGGCTGGGTTAGACATGGCTTTGTAAGTCAAGCAGAGATCCCCTCTAAGTAGATGATAAGAGACTGAGAATAGCTGGAATTTCTTGAGTCTATCTATGTACGACATGTGTTTAAGGTCTAGGATCCTTTATGTGATGTACTTTTGTGGTCTCTCCGGCTGTTGTAGGTGTCTGGTCAGGTACATGTCAAATGGGGTGTTATATTCAATGACTGATCTAATGAGGGATGAGTAGAGAGGGATAATATCCTCTTTCTTCCTGGATGAGAAACCTTTGGTTATAAGATGTGCCACGTATAAGGATTTTCTGACCACAGTGGCAATGTGGTGGTCGAAGGTGAAGTGGCTGTCGATCTGGGTGCCCAGATCTCTTATGGCCCCATCAGTGTTCAGTGGACTCTCATCAATGTGGTAATTTGTGGAAACTGAGTTTTTTCCAAAGAGAATGATAATGTTTATCAACGCCACTCATTGCTGTATCCATGTCAGAGATCTAGCATGGAAAAATGGACTCAATGAAAATCTCCTTCAGACTTTCAAAAATATAAAGAAATTAGAAACAAAACTAAAACAATGATAGAATATGATAAAAGAAACTTATACTCACAATCCACCTCTAATCACAGTAGTAACCCCAGGGATTTCTGGAAGTCAGTTAACCACCTCTACATTCAAGAAACCCACCATCTCCCAACTCTGATCCTGACCTGTCTCCCACAGAAGTAGCTAGCCAGTTCATTTCCTTTTTCATCAACACCATCAGTAAATGACTACCTTCTAGCTCCAGATCTCTTCCTATCTCCACCCTTGCTTCTCATTCATCTAGTACTCACTCTGAAAAAACCCATTCCTCCAAAAAACACTTTTTCTCTTCAACCTGTATCAACTACCTAGATCAAAAACCTTCTTCAGAACCTAAAGCCTCACTCTCCTTCTGCTGACAACTTTGCCACCATACTTCCTAAAAGCCTCCTGTTCCATTGCATACCCCATATCTATTTTGATACATTGCTCACTGTCTGAATCTACTGTTCCATCCATCTGGAAAAATAATTCTATACTATCACCATCCATAAAGGAGGAAAATCTACAGAAATTTCCAGTTTTTGGCCTATGGCTGTTCTCCCTCCACTCTCAAAAATCACAGAAAAATGTGTCCATACACAATTACTATGCCACCTATTACTAGAAAACCTTTTAACACCCACTCAGCATGGTTTTTGACTGAACCATAGTACTTCCACTGCTCTCATTGTTTTTACCAATTCAGTTGTGCAATCCAGAGACAATAACATACTCGTCTCTTGCCTATTCGTGGACTTATCCAAGGCATTTGATACTGTGTCTCATCCTTTGCTCATTTCTAAACTAACAGATCTTAATCTGACCCATCCATTATCTCTTGGTTCAGCAGCTGCCAGTCGAATAGGCAACAATCTGTTAGATGGAAACCTAAACTACTTCTATTTCTGCCCAAATCAGTCTCTCATAACACCTCAACCTTCACTATCACCTCTTTAGACAACACCACCATCAATGTTGAATCCCATATGCACTACAAGCAGTGAGGTATCAGTCAGGTACACTCCTGATATATTAGTAGCTGTGAGGCACTAGGTAGGTGTAGTGCATGATATACTAGCATACACTAGTAAATCATACACTACACCCACCTAATGTATGATATACTAGCATACTTGGTGTCATCCTATGGTGGACTAGGGGTGAGATATTGGCTATTTCACTCTAGAGATGTGATAAAATTCTGGCATATCCATACTGTACTGGTTTTCTCTTTCTTTTATTTATTTGTTTATTCATAAATGTGTGTATGTATGTATGTATGTATGTATGTATGTATGGGGTCTATATCACTTTGTTGAATGGCTTTTCAGTGAATAGCCATTCATCAATTACCTATTCAGCGAAGCTGCTCTTCATTGAATGGCACATTTTAAGTAGGAAAAACAAGAGGATGGCCAGCCAAGTGACTGCAAAAAAAATAAATGAATAAACAAAATTTAAAACCTGCCAAGATGGGGGGCTATGCCTCCACCCACCCTAAACTAAATATAGCAACTCTGAGATCACACTACAGTGGGAAAAAGGGCAAATTCCTGATGGTGACCAACTGCTGGTTTGCATTAGTTAAAATTTGCAGTTCAATGAACAACGGCTTCACTGAATAGGTTTTCGAAAAATGACTATTCGCTGAAAAGCCATTCGATGAAATAATATAGACCAGTATGTATGTATGTATTTATTATTGATTTATTTATACCTAAATTTGGAAAGTGTTGGAACTATAGGCATTGTCAGAAGCACATGAAGACTTTCAATCTACAGTAGGAAACTAAGCTAAGTAAATAAATTAAGAAATGACATTAGCATTTTATTTTAAAAAATAAAGCAGCATTTTTTGAGAACAAGGCCTGAAGCTTTAAGGAGAGTGGATATCATGTCTCCATTCTGTGGCACACAACACTGCATATAGAAGACTAATAAAAGAGAGAGATAAGAATGTTTAAACATATAACAGAACATATAGGTAATTTGCCATTCACATTACCATTCATAGTCTGACAGTTATCACAGAAGACTAAATCTCTGTGAAACTCATCCCTTCTTCGTGTGCTGAAGGTACAGGATTTAATTCTTTCCCTTCCATTCACGTAGTGTGTTACTATTAGTAAGCTGGTTAACTAATGTGGTCTTGGGGCACCCATTAAAAAGGGATAATTGTACTGAAAGGGATAATTGTACTGAAGGGATTCACATCCAGATCTAGTGAGGTCATTGTTCCCCTGTACTCTTCACTTATCAGACCAATGATCGAAAGTAATGCCCCCCCAGGGATGTATCTCACCCGACATCTGCAGCAATTGGAGAGACCCCAAAAGTTCCTCACCAAAAGGATAAAGGGACACCAAAATCTGTCATATGCTGCCAGATTGAAGAAACTCCAGCTCTATTCAGTCGCATACCGTCTGCTCAGAGGTGACATGTGCCTGACATACAAGGCCATGTCCAACCGAATTAATGGACATGCTCCACCTCAAAAATCCAAATCCACCAAAACCACTAGAGCAAGTGACCGGATATAAATAGGACGTGCTGGAGGGATAGATTTATCACTCAGAGACTCCCTATGCTGTGGAATAAAATCCAGGTCCATGTGAGGCAGAGCACCTCGCTGACTCTGTTCAAGAGAAATCTAGACCTGTGGATGGGAGATCGAATCATCTCTGTGTCACTGCTGGACAGAGGCACAACAAACTAATGGGCACAGTATATTTTCATATAAGGGGTGCGTAAAGCCAATAATTTAGGCTAGGCTTATAAATGCCTTAGGGCAGATAGCCTAGTATAAACCTATGAACCTATGAACCTATGAATGGGCTTACCCTGTTAACAAACAGGTAAAATTAAAAAAAAAACTATATATATATATATATATATATATATATATATATATATATATATATATATATACTATAGAATCTCGAAATAGTGAAATCCTGAATTTCAGTATTTCGAAATTCTATAGCCAAAAGCTTTAAATCGTGAAATCCCAGAAGTGCGAAATTCAAAATCCTGAAGTTTGGAGATTTTGAAATAGCACTTTTGGTGTTGCGGTGTGTGAATGGATAGGTGTAAGTTCATGTAAGTATTTATGTTTAAGTGTGTTGGTTAGGGGCTTTAGTGTATGTTAGTGTGTGTTGCGGCTGTGATATGTTTGTGCAAGTGGCTATGAAATGTGTGACTGTGAGTTACCTTTGTGTGCGTGATTATGTGATCTTGGAGTTAGTATATATAAGTAGGGGGGTATGGTGGGTGCAGCCCCCCACAAGGGGGGTGCAGGGGGGCTTCCCCCCTGCTTGTCTGTAGTGTAGGATTGCAGGTTTGATTGTGGGGGGACATTGTATGTATGTGTATGTGTGTAGTGTATTTGTGGGGTAGGTTTGCGATTTTAAATTTCGCGGTTCTGGGGTTTCGGGATTTAAAGCCCTTGGCTATAGATTTCCAAAATACTGAAATTCGAGACTTCAGTATTTCCAGATTCTATAGAGAAATCATATATATATATATATATATATATATATATATATATATATATATATATATATTGATTCTGAGAGTTTTTTCGGCTTTTCCCGGTTAGGGGTCGCCACAGCATTTCACCTGTCTGCTCATGATTGGCAGTGGAGTTTTTACGGTATTGAGTTGCCAGCCTGGCGCCCAACCTTCCACAAAAGGCACACACATGCACGCTCTCACACCTAGGGCCAATTTAGAGCATACAGCACAGGATAAAAAGCCAAAAAAAATATGAAGAGTCAACAAAGAGTTAAAGCACACACACACACACACACACACACACACACACACACACACACACACACACACACACACACACACACACACATACACACATTCAGGTTAAAGTAAAGGCAGTTGAATAAATGGATTAAAGAGGTGTCCTACTTAAATTTTGCTTGCTGAAAAATACTCATATGGAATGTTCTCATATATATATATATATATATATATATATATATATATATATATATATATATATATATATATATATACTCTGTATTGTATTTTATTGCTTGTATACTATCTTCAAATTTATACATTCTCATGCATATACTCTGTATTGCTTGTATACCATCTTTGATTTAGAATGATTACTTATGTACTTTTTCATTAACTGTATAAGCTGCCAATTATATGTACTAGATATCTCTATTAATGTAAATTATATATTGTATGTCAAAGCAACCATAAAACCAACCCACAAAAGTTCTGGAAAGGTATAACTACCCTCTTAAAACCTGATACAACTGAATACCCAATCCCTTGCCCAAATGTACAAGACATTGATCTTGCCACCCAATTCAACTCTTTTTTCATAAACTCTGTTTCCAAACTAACCTCTTCCATCTCTAATAACAATCCACCTCCTACTTCCACTTCTCCTCTCCCACCACCCCCCATCTTCATTCTCTCATTCCTCATCCTCTCAACCCCCTCCATTCTCCATTAAACCTATCCCTACTTCTACCATAAAAATAACTCCTGCAGAAGCTAAACCATGCACCAATGCCCCTGATAACATTCCCTCATACTTCCTTAGCATAGCTGCCGAAGCCATTGCCCCCCCCCCAATCAGTATCCTAATCAACCACCCTATCCAAGAAGGTCTTTTTCCACAACTCTGTAAAATGGCTTTCATCATTCCCCTGCAACAATACTAATATTACCTACTTCCGGCCCATCGCCATCCTCTCTCACATTTCAAAAATCCTAGAGAAATGCATCCATCTTCAACTCCTTCCCTATCTCTTAGACAACAACCTATTAACTCCTACCCAACACGGATTCAGACCCAATCATAGCACTATGACTGCCCTCCTATCCTTCCTTGAAACTGTGAATAAAGCTAGAGATTCTGGCTTCACTGTATCTACCATCTTGCCCTATCTCTCTAAGGCCTTTGACACTATCTCTCATAACCTACTCCTTACTAAACTATCTAACCTAAATCTATCCCCTTCATCTCTCAATTGGTTCACCAGCTATCTCTCCAAAGGGCAACAAGCTGCCAAGTGGAAAAAATCCACCTCGACACTCCCACAGGTGTCCCACAGGGTTCTATATTGGGGCCCCTCCTCTTCAACATATTCATCAATGATTTTTTCCGCTCAATTCCTTATGCTAACATTATTCAATATGCAGATGATTCTACAATCATCTGTGCTGCCTCATCCATTCTGACTCTCTTAAAGCTGATTCAAGATGCCTTCTCTATCACAGAACAGTGGATAAAAGACAACCATCTAGCACTCAATGCAGCTAAAACAAAACTTATGATATTTACCCCCTCTAAAACCAATACCTTTGATAGAAAACTATTCTCCATCACCAGCCAACATAATACACCTCTTGAATTGGTATCTGAAACCAAACTACTAGGAGTACAAATCAATGACAAGCTAAAATTCGATTCCCATCTACTACTAAACATAAAAAAAAAATACCAAAAACTTGGCATGCTCTACCGACACAATCAATAACTCACTTCAGCTACTAAGCTCAATCTCTCTACTATATTTCTCTTACCCTCCCTTCTTTATGGTGCCCCTCTTTTAACAAGCCTACAATCATCTCTCAAAACAAAACTGTCCTCTTGTTATAATAAAATAACCAGATTCGCCACTAGCAACAAATCATCAACCCATTACTGTGCACCTCTTCACAAACTAAACTGGCTAGAGCTTCCCATCTACCTCTCCTATACTCAGCTCACCTATGCACACAAACTAATTTTCCAGCTAATCCCTCTGTCTCTCCCTATCTACTACCTTTAAAATGTACCACACACAAAGACTACTCAGATCTACCAATCAAAACCTAATAGAAGTTTACAGACCCCTTCACCCCCTAGGACAAAACCTCCTGTCCTTTTCCCTAGCACGCCTATGAAACTCCCTCCCTCCCTCAATTCGTACCATCACTAGCCTCCCATCCTTTAAAAATTGCTCCACTCACATCTAACATCCACATGGGAATGCTCCTGCTCCCACCCCTCATAACCTATTCCCCACTTCCTACAGTCTTCCATCTCTTAAATTCCAGATAGCAAATTCATATTTGCATCTAGTAAACAACTTCTTATTTGCATCTAGCGAATTCTAAGCCTACTGCATCTAACTACGTATTCTTAATACTACTAGAGCAATGTTCTCCTTTTTTATTTTTGATTGTAACCTCAGTATTTTTTGTTCTGTCTTATAACCAGAAATTGTTAAAATGTAAATCACTGTAATCTTTGTGTAATCTGTGTTTGGAGCTTTTCTCCCCAGGACTCCATTGAAAACGGGTTCTTTTGGCCCAGTGGACTATCCTGGTTAACCAACTGGAAATAAATAAAAATAAACGTGGAGCTTTTCTCCCTGGGACTCCACTGAAAATGGTCACTTCTGGCCCAGCTGGACCATCCCGATAAACAAATGAAAATAAATAAATAAATTAAGAAGGTACAGAGTAGCTATATGACAGAGAATAACAAGCCAAAAGATAAGAAGTGTCAAACAAATCAGGTCTAAGAGAAAGCAAATACTTGACTGGATTAAAAGAGAAAGCTGTAGCTATATAACAGAGTATAACAAGCCAAAGTGTAAGAAGAGTAATTTTTTATTCATTTAATAAAAATTCCTTTAAAATCACAATTGCTAAGTCCTAGTTGAGAAAATTATAAGAGATTAAATATATGCATGTTGACATTTAACAAAAACAGCTATATAGTTTCATTTTCCCAAATAAACCACACAAATAATATGATAATAATGTTACTGATGTCAAGAAAATTTTAATTTAAAAAGCATAATAATGCTGACATGTTTAAAATTACTGTTAGGGTAAGTCATCATCAAGGGTGCACAATGGTCAACCAAAGTACCATGTATGGCTCTAGAGCCGTGAGCTTTAAACTTCAATAAAATAGTATACATCTTAAGTTAGATTTAACTCACAGCACTAGATACCAGGTTAGGAATGGATAAAAGTGTATGAGAAAGGTGGACATGCCACATGGAGCCTCACTACCTTGCAGAAACATATAATTCTGAATGTAAGTAATTGATGAGTTTTTGCTTAAATCCGGTCAGATTATCTCTTATCTGCATCTACAGGGCAGATTACTCTATGTCAAAAGTTACTGAGAAGAAAAAAGAAATGTTCATTTCCTTGATATGTGGCCCACACCACTGGTAGTTACCTACAATATTTGTTGATGATTTCAAGATACAATAATTCTTTCTGAATGCCAGCCTGGTATGAAGTGATGAAAAGTAGTCCACAAAGTGAAGCTTGTAGAGTATGGTCCAGTAAGGGAGATCTGGCCTACACAGATGTAGAAGTCACCATGCCAGTCTTAGATTGACACTATGGCAATGTATTTAGACAAAATATAAATTAACATAGTTTAAAACACAGTGTCTGGAAAATGTATATGGTGAAGAGTGGCAGAATATCTAGAAGCCATTACAGCTGATGTATGAAGAAAACTTTAGCATTTTATCTCCTGACTTCAAGAAAATATACCTGGAATACTTGTTGTTAAGCTTCAACTCTAATTGGAATCATATGCTTTCAAGATCTCTGTATGAGTATTTGTAGAGTACTATGAATCCAAGCACTTATGCTTCTAAAAGCCTGCATTGTTTCAAGAAAATTTTATTCAGGACAAGTGTCAATAATCAAATGTATCTTCATTGATAGCAGGGGGGGGGTGCACTGGTCTTGCTCTTCTTTGAATAATCAAGAACGTTGTTGGACTGAAATCTGATAATCACTGCATAGATATAATATCCCATAATACAGTGTGAATGTATTGTACTGATGATGACACTTTGTAGATCACAAAGTCATTTTCCAAACTTTTCCATCAATTGTGGAAAATCCAGAACGTTCTACCTGAATTAATCTGCAAAGCATGCATGGCTAAAAAAATCCATGAAAAACCCTGACAACACCATTAAACAATGAGTTAGGTATGCTAGATTTTTATCCTAGCACATCTTTTAGAGAGTTACTCTGACAGACATTTTGTTAGGCACTTTGAAAAACATAACCTGCTTAGTGTTATGCTTGCAAATACTACATGATCAACTGTGTCAAAAACTTTGTTGAGAGCAAGAAATTTGTATCCATATAGGAGATCATAATCTATAACACCCAGAATGGGGCCTGTCTGGTGTCAAGGAAATGAATGGTGTTTCTGCCTTTTTCTTTATGACATTTTGTTACTAGTCATATGCAAGCCATACTTGTGAAGATATTCTTGGTCTGCATGTGTTCAACAACTATTACTTATGTAGTTTTTTAATTATTATTATTATTATTATTCAGGAACATTCTATAGCAAAGAAGAAAGTAGGTGGGCCTGAATTTGCCAACTATTCAAACAGCATGCACTTCAGTTGATGAAACAGGCTCTTTACGTGTAAATACCATGAAGTCAGTTAGAGTGACTTTATAAAATGCCATTTAGAATTTCGACAATGAAAAAGTTATGCATTGTCAGAAACCACAAAGAGAAGGGAACCATGCTCAGAAAGTCTAGACAAAAGCCTAAGAATTTGTTACCTTGTAAATGACCATGAAGTAAAAAATGTAGGTATGGGGAGAGAAAGGGACTAGGCTTCACTGATGAAAGAACAAGGTTGTGGTTTAATTTATATTGGGTGATTTAAGGTAGGTGGAATGAATAGCAAATTCCATTCAGAATACCTCAGCCAGAGAATTTGTTTCAAATATGCATTTTAATATGGAAACAATGCAAAGAAACGTTTGCTCTAACATTTCATTTACAAAATTACCTCTAGTATTCTCTGTATTTGGTCACACACTTTGACAATGCTTGTCTGTAATGAATGACATTGAATCTACCAAACATTGTATAACTAAGGTTTCACAATGGTAAGACATTTTTATTTAGATTAGAGCCAACAAGATTCCCAAGAGAACAGGGTTAGTGGTTTATCTAGCCACATGTTTATCATGTCAGGCATTTTACATAGGTAAAACCATTAGGAAGCTAAGGGAAAGAATTGCCGAACATATTAGAGATATTAAGAACAAGAAAACTACAAATTCTCTTTACATGCATAGTACCACATGTAAGGAATTTAAAAGATTTCTGTTTTTTGTTATTGACAGAATACCTCAAAATTTCATTAATGAAGGAGATGTGAATACTCTACTAGAATTAAAAGAGTGTCTCTGGCAGTTGAGGCTAAATTCATGTAACAAACCAGGCATCAATGAGCATGTATCTATTGCTTGTCATTTAAAATTAAAATCTTACATTATTTAGTTTTTTACATATATTTTTACAAGTTGTATTTACAGTATATTTATTGAACATATTTATTGAACATATTTATTGAACAAATTTATATTTACATTGTAGTTTTATTATAATTTTTTTAATATCATTGTATTATTCATTAATATTAGGTTTTTTAAGTTTCTTGATTAAGTAAGTAGGTACACGCTTTTAGACAAACTTGATTTTTTGTATTATATGTACAATATTTTTATAAACATGAACTATTATTTAACCATTTTTAAAGAACTATTCAAGAAATTCCCTTAAGAAAAATGCTCTTTTAGTTAATTTACAAATTGTAAAACTGTAAATTAGTAAATTAATAATAGACTGTGATTGGTCAATACCAAGTATATTTTTTAGCTGCTTCTACAAGACCTTACTCTGATGAAACCCATGATATGAATGGGTGAAAGCGCTAAGGAAAGGAATTATATGTTTATTGTTTTTTGTTAATAAATACAGTTACGTGATCTTTTAGGTTGCGATTCGCTTTATTATATTTTTTTACGAGTTTATTTTTAAGTTTTGACTTTGAGAACAGGGGTTATCCCTGAGCCTGAGCACTATTTAAAATTATTTTGTAAGCTAAAGCCTTTGGCATACTTTATGTCTGTTCCTGGGGCGTAGGTCTAAGGGGGAGTCATCAAGATTAAATACTTATGACCAGTCTCTGTATGATGCCAGCTAGAATTCTTCTTCTGGCTTTTTCCTGGTTAGGGGTCACCACAACAGATCACCTGTCCACTCATGATTGGCAGTGGAGTTTTACGGTGTCGAGTTGCCAGCCCAGCACCCAACCTTCCACAGAAGGCACACACATGCACGTACTTACACCTAGGGCCAATTTAGAGTGTCCAATCCACCTACAGCCTGTCTTTGGGAGGAAACCAGAGCCCCCAATGGAAACCCATGCGACCACAGAGAGGACATGCAGACTCCGCACAAAAGGCACCCAAGCCGAGGATCGAACCTCTTGCTGTGAGGCGGTAACACTAACCGCTGCACCGCCGCGGTCACCCTCAATGGAGTAGCTACCTCTGTGAGAATATAATCAGTGTTGTCTCTCAGCAAACAAAGTCCATTTGTTGAAACTGAAGCATCACATTGTTAACATTCAACAGTAAATAACCAGCTCACACATTAAACATGGATATGTTAATATTACCCACACCACTAAGTTAAAAAAAAAAAAAGTGATTCCACATTTTTTCCCCGAAGGGCATACTCAAACTACAAAATAAGCTGATTAAATCTTAAGATATTAATTAATAAGGTTATAAAACTTACCAGCATATAACCTGAATATATAAATATATAAATATATAAATAACAAACATTTGAGCATATGCTGTTTGTTTAAATGCAACTAACCAGTTAGTACCCAGAAAATAACTACTGTGTAAAGCAATCTTGTCTTTACTTTCTGTATGTAGCATCCAATTTTAATGGTATGACATCTTGTTAACTATTTTATTAGAAAAAGGAACCCAAATCCAGTTGTACTGGTATCAATGATTTTTCCCAGGCATACAATGAAAATATGATATGCACAGACAGACTATCCCAGTCGGCAAATGCACATACAATGTCCTTAAAAGAACAGGAAACAGATGCCAGCTAGAATACATGTTCATATTTATCAGCTTGAGTTGTAAAGGATATTATGAAAACAATGAGTTTATGATGTTTCTTTGCATCTCTGACCATGTGAACAATGCAGGGCAGTGGCAACTTATACAAGCTACACAAGCTATAGGTAAAAAAAATAAATAAATAAACATTAGTTAGTTAGGTCAGTTTGCAAATATCAGATCAAACAATAAGGTATGACCTTTTCTGTAATTAGAGTCAAGGGACTGGATTCAATAAACCCTACATGGTGCACTAAAACCATGTGTGCATTGTGGTTCAAGAAGCACATGGTAGAGCACTGATTTGCATTCAGTAAGCAGCTCAACATGACATGACATGTAGAGCTGCCCAAACATGATGAACATCATGGCACTGATATTACAGCATAAGCAGCTGAATCATACGTTAATCAGCCAATCCAAGATGATAGGGCTATTCAACAAACTATAAAGCAATTATGTACACTTCCAAAACCTACTGGAATACACCCACGGAAATTACTCTGGAGGGAAATGATGTTAGTGGTTGGTGCTGCTCTTTTGCATGTGGATGTGCAACAGGCTCAAGTCTGTGCTGCTGCTGCTGCTGATACACCTTGGGCAAGGAGGAGAAGGGTATTTAGATCCCATTTAGCTTTTCATGGCCTGCATGAGGTGAAAATAGCAGTGCACTACAGGGTAGACAGAGACACACTCCAGGAACTCTGCAATCTCTGTCATCCTCACTTGACAGCAAGGGCAAACAGAGGGGAACCAATATCTGTGGAGAGCAAAGTATGTGGAGCACTTGCAATATTAGCTACAAGAACATTTCAGAGACCCACCCAGTGGCCATACTGGGGGTGTTACAGGCATCACCGTACAGGATTCTACACCAATTCATGAATGCTATGGTATAGCATGCCAGTGACTATATATATTTACCCTGTAACCCTGAGGACAAATCTGGAGCTATGCAGGATTTCTACCCAGTGGCACACATTCGTGAAGTTTTGGAAGCTATAGACTGCATGCACATTGAGATCAAAGCACCATCTGGGGAATAGAGAAGGGTCTACATCACCAGGAAGGGGCTCAATTCACTAACTGCCAGGTCATGTGTAATCAGGGAATCATCCTGAATGTGTGTGCTGGCAACCCCAGCAGTTATCATGGCTCCCATTTCTAGCACAACTCGCAGCTCTACCAGAAGTTTTCCAGGGGGTAATATCTCAGAAGGCCATTTACAGGGGATGCAGGGGTGCACTCAGGCCATGGTGGATGCACCTATCAGAAATGCACAAATTCCCATGGAGGAACACTTTGAAGCATCACATGCTCTAACAAGTAATATCCTAGAGTGTTTAGGCTGCTGAAGTCATGGTTTCATTACCTAGATATATCGCGTTTATATCATGTTATTGAAAGATGAAAATAGCAAACACTATTTCATCGGCCCCAAAACATCTAAACATGAAAATATTGAACATTCAGAACAGCAAATTTTTTCCCATAGAAAAAATTTGCTGCTCCGAAACACATAAACACAACACAAGCACATCAAACAAACGGCAACCACACACATCCACTTAAATTCCTACATCTAACGCTACACTAAACTAAACATACACTACTATCTACCCACTTGCCTTAACCCAAACCCTAACCCTAAGGTCTGTCACTATCGCACACTCACCTAACCCGTGCTCTAACCCTAACTCACTTAAACCACCCTTAACCCTAAAGACTGTCACTATCGCACACACTCCTAACCCGAGCCCTAACCCTAACTCACTTAACCTGCCCCAACCCTAACGTACAAATAATTGCACACTTACCTGAAGCCAGCCCATAACTTTCCACCACAGCGCTAAGAATAGCAAAGCCACAGAAATGGCCAACTGAATTCTTTCCCGAGGAAAGAATTTGCTGTTCTGCAACTTCGCTATTCTTAGCGTTCACTGAACAGTGTTCAGTATCAGAACATTTGAAGCTTTAATACTTCGATGTTCTGATATAGACCCGATACATCAGGAGGTGCTCTGCAGTAAGATCCCAGTACTTGTTCTGAAATTATTACAGTCTGTGCTATCCTATGATATCATCCTGCAAAAACAGCTGCAACAGGAAAAATAAGGGCTAGGAGCAAGCATTCTACCACCACAACAAGGTCTCCCCTGCCATATGCAGGTAAGGAGTCACATCAGGATCCACCAGCTGCTGTGGATTTATGTAGATGTAGGTGTGCATAGTATGCCCTCGTCCTGGCAAAAGGCAATGACTAACACACATGCTGACCAGCTAAGGGTACACCTTTCATCCTATGCATGTGCATACAGTAAAACTGATGCCAAGCAACACTCACAATCTGTTCTTACCCATGTAATGGCTGTGTACTGCTAGCATCAGACATACTGAACCCCAAATGACAACAGTTGCACCTCCAGAACTATCAAGATAATAGGTGAACCTGTAAAAGAAATAAATTGTGTAAGAACATGAATGAATGAATGACAGATACCTGCATATTGTTATGTGACAATTTACCTAAGTAGAGTATGTGTGAGTTGTCCAGCAATGTTGTCAAATGTGACAGGACTGACTAATGTAATATATTTATGCAGTTTATCAGCTAACATAACTCATGTATCTCAAATACCCAGTATAGAAAAATCACACCAAACTCTACTTATCCCTATATTCTCACAAGTGAAGCAATAAGCAAGACTGATGTATCAACAATTTCAAGGTCGGAATCAAAACAGTAAAATGCTTTAATAAATCAGAAAAAATGTCTAAATAACATCAGCAATAAGTTCTCATTTAGTTTTCTACCCTACGCATCAGACAAGATATATATATATATATATATATATATATATATATATATATATATATATATATATATATATATGTATATTGTTTGTGTCTTTTGGCTTTTTCCCGGTTAGGGGTTGCCACAGCGGAATTCCGGTCCACTAATGATTGGCAGTAGAGTTTTATGTGCTGGCTTGCCAGGCCTAACGCACAACCTTCAACGAAGGAATGCCCGTTCACACATGTCGCCACACAGAAGACGCTCTGAGGATCGAACGAGCAACGTCTAACTGTGAGGTGACAATGCTACCGCAGCACCACCTCCGCAGTATATATATATATATATATATATATATATATATATATATATATATATATATATATATATCACTGTGGTGGTGGAGCTGTGGTAGCATTGTTGCCTCACAGTAAGACGTCCTCTTCGATTCTCAGCTAGAGCGTCTTCTGTGTGGAGACATGCATGAATGGGTGTACCTTCGTTGAAGGTTGTGCATCAGAGCTGGCAACTCGGCATGTCAAAATCGACTGCCAGTCATTAGCGGACCGGAGTTCCGCTGTGGCAACCCCTAACCGGGAAAAGCCGAAGACACAATATATATATATATATATATATATATATATATATATATATATATATATATATATATATATATATGTATATATGTAACCCTGAATCAAAAAGATAGAAGAAGGTGAAGGCACAGTTATCCTCATTTGCACAGGGTGGGGGTTGGGGGTGGGCAGGAGGCCAAGGCTGAAGTGAAAGTAGTGAGTGTGTGTAAGAAAGAAAGGCAGCCAGTAATGTAGATAATATCAAATGGCCACTGAGACAAAATGACCTGCAACCCTCCTTAAACCCATATACAGATGTTATGTGTGAATGTCTGCATGGACACTCAATGTGAAATGTGTGTCTGAGCATCTGCATGAACACAGCCAAGCTCTGTGCTAGCACTATGTCCTTGCATACCAGACAGGTGTTAGGCATGCATGGTAGAGGTATCAGTTCATCATTGTCACCCCCAACTGTAAGAACTGTCTCTGCGAGTAGTTGCACTGTTATGTTCATGCCCATGGTCAGATGTGGTGGAGCTTTCAGAATGTGAGCAATGTCTGCTGGATGAGCTCTCCTCATGACTATGCCCAGGTCCATGACCTCATGGTCTACATATCTGGTTGTGGACACCACAACCATTGACAGTGCAGTGGAGGTAGTGCCACTACAGGTGAGGAACGGGGCATGACCACATCAGCTAGCACCAGATGATCTTGTGGCTCTTCAGCCACATGAATGCTGTCCCCCTCCCAACAGACATTCCATCACAGATATTACCCATTCCATTGTGGCATTCATCTGATCCACTGAATCAGTCACACAGTCTAGGTAGCCATGCACATCAGTTTGTCCCACATCTAGAACCCTAAGCATGTCTTCAGAGTCCCTATTGGACTGTGCCTCCATGATGGTCTTAAACATATGTAAAATGGCATGTATTGCCACACCAGCATCAGGTTGAGGATGGGCAACAGGCATCCTTGGAGTACCTCTACCAACCCTACTTTTTGGCACCTTCCCCACACTTTGGCTATGGACTAAGTCAACCGGCACTGAAACTATTGTCGCCACACAATCCTGATCAACTGTGCCACCTTCAGTCTGTCCACTGTCTGAGGGCTCAGTAGAATAGGTATGCATTGGTATACTGTCTGTGTCTGAAGGAAATCCATGGGATGTGTAAATCACAACCTCAGTGTTAGATTCAACCTCTGCGCCTCCTGACTGTGCCTCTGTTTGGCCACCATCATCATCAGAGCCTATCAATACTCCATCATCAGATGGAAAGAGTCCTATACTTCCACTCTTAGGATAATCTGTGATAATAAGCAACTTGTTTGTTCATGTCCATACCCAATGATTTGGGGATCAAAGCGATCAGAGACTTTGGTGTGAAGCACAAAGCAACCAATGATATCCATTTACTATGTAGTCTCTTGGAATTGGTCTTATATAACAATGTGTTCTGTATGGTAGTACTTATTATTGGCAGAAGTCAGGGGTAGCGATGGGATCTCCATGCGCAAATAGTTATGCCAATCTGGTCCTGGCAAGATGGGAAGAGCTATGGAAAGCGGATATTAACAACAAATGGAATAGAAGCATAGTTTTCTATAATCGATTTGCTGATGATGTCTTTCTCTTATGGAATGGCGATTTAACCTCCTTGAAACATTTTGTACAATTTTTGACCAAAACAATTTCATTTTTGAAGTTTGAAGTGACATCTTTTAATACAGAGATATAATTCTTCGATGTTAAGTTAATGTTAGATGACACAGGAAGCATCAATACTAGAATGTATAGGAAACCTGTATGGTGCAGTCATTTACTACACAACACTAGCATGCATCCCAGGCATGTTCTTGACAACATTGTGACTAACCAACTAACTTGAGTGTCCTATAGAAAAGAGCAAATTAAACTTACCAATGACTTTAATAAGAGAGGATACAAAGTCAAAGAGACACAGACCAATGAAGCAACTACCTTGGAACTACACTCTCAGAGGGGAAATCCCTACTTTTTGGACCAAGGTGAATCAGTTAAGATCAAGAAAAAGGAGGTAAAGTCCAATCTGAGATGCCAGTTGACATATAGTACTGACAATTTTGCTATTCATAATACCATCAGAAAATTTTGGCCAGTGCTAACATATGACAATAAAATTAGGGAAATTGTTGGAGATCAACCCAGCTTTTCTTTTAGGAAAAGGAAGAACTTAAAAAGACTATTATGTTATAAAACAGAAACTGAAGCTATTTCTGAAAACAGGAGTTTTCAGATGAACAGGAGAGTTGGTACATTCAGATGTGGAAGTTGCAAGGCATGCTCTCATATAAACATCTCAAATACTTTTACACATCCCCTGACTAAGATGAACTATAAGTTTGAAGGATTTGAAAACTGTTGGAGTAAGAACATTATCTATGTGGCAACCTGCAGTCATTGCAAGGCATACTACATAGGGAAAACTAATCAAATGCTCAAGGAACGTATCCTAAAGCAATTATCTGACATAAGAAATATAGTTAGCAGCAATGCACTTTATATGCATATTAGTATAAATGACAGTCATTCTTTCAAGTAATGGCATTAGCTAGGCTTCAAGAAACACCAAGAGGTGGGGATTTAGTAAGCCGAACAGAAATTGAAGAGATGAAGTGGATAATGAATTTGCAATCAGATCAATCACCAGGTCTGAATGCATTTGTCCCTTTAAAACCTGCACTAAAAGGGAAAGTTCTTCAGCACTCAAAATGACATAATTAAAAGGGTGTGTATGCTGCTATGTTTACTAAATGCATCTATGTGAGCGAAAACTAGGAAATGAAGGTATTTAAGAGGAAGTTTCACTGGCAAACATTTAGGATTTGAAAATGGTACTATACCGAAAGCACTTATCCGGTTTATGAGCCAGTGTGTTTATTTTATATCTTATCATCATACATTTTAATTAAAGTTTTCAAGTTTCAAGTGTTTTTAAGTGGAATTGGTGGTAGAACCATTTGTTTTTGGAATAGTAATGAACAAACACAGGAAAAAATTAGTACTCCCATAAATATTAACCCAAAATAGCTGAATAAAAAGTAACACTGTTTGCACAATTGCAAATGGTACAGCAGTACAGACACGTGTTACACACTTCTCACACATACAGATAATATATACCTAAATAATGCTTAGTAAGACTAAAAACAAAACATTTGCTTACCATGTGCAGATTTTTCCACACTTTACAGGGAGGAGAGACCTGGAAAAATGAAGCAATGAAAAGATGGCAATTAATCATCACAATGGGAATAACACAGGGACAGTGAATAAACAATTGTCTATATGCCATGTAAGAAATAACTCTAATTGAAACTTGTCTGAGCAATTCAACCACACCCATGTCTACTGAACAACTCTCTTGTATAACTGTATTGACTTATCAGTAGATACAGATACAAAAAACATGTATCACAAGCAGCAGCAGCAAAATTATATTTTAGTCTACAAGCCAATATAATGTTGCCATATGGAAGATTACCTGGAAGCTGCTCCTGGCACACACTTGGCTTCCCAGTCACATCAGCACCAATATCAAGTACATGGTGCATAGAATCACCTGAGCTGTCGGGATCACTAACAGTGGACAGGAACTCCTCATTTTTTGACATTGGTGGCTCAGTTGCCGTACTCCCCCACATAGCCAGATGTTCTCACGTGGCTGCAGCCACCTTACTCCATGCTGATGAAACCATATCTGTAACCTGATGCTGCACCTGATAAGAATTGTGTCTGCAACCACCAGCTGCATTTACATCAGTGACTATATGGTTCCAAATCTGCTTTCTGGCAGCCATACCCTCTGGCCTCTCTCAAACAGGAAGGCCCCATGCCACCTCAGACCCTGGATGATGACATTGTTGTCAGCTTCACTGAAAGTGAGCTTTGTAGTTTCATAGGCTTGGGTGGCATAATCCTATGTGACATAAAGCAGAGAAGTTTAAAACACATTAATATCACATAAGTAATGTATTTTTTCACAAAAATAATCAGTCGGTGTACCCTTTGTCAACATAAAGCCCTTGAAACACACTTCACAATTAGTACAACAAAATGTTAGGTGGCTCCCCCACCTCCCCCTCCAACACAAACAAAGGTTTGTACAAACCAAGGAATACCTCATAAGTAACGTATATGTTTTCTACAAAATTGTCATGCTTTCTGCACATTTTCAATAGAAAAGCACTTGAAGCATACTTCTTATTTTGGACAACAGAATAGTACACATCTTCACCTTACCCCCCCCCCCCAAAGACAAGTTATTGTTTGTATAAACCAAGAAATACCACGTACGTAAAGTATTTATGTTTTCAACACAATTATTGAGCTATCTACACATTTTCAACATTAAAGCACTTGAAACACACTTTACATTTAGGACAACAGGATGGTAGGTTGCATCCCCACCTACCCCCCTCCCCAAAAAATGTAAGTGGTCTGTAAAAGCACCCATTCTGTCAACATTCATATAATGAAGACTGAAAATGTATGTCTTTGATTACTGGATGATCATTATCATTGCTAAATAATAAAGAAGTCAATTTATGAATTCTAGTCAATTTTCACGGTGACACCCACTCAATGGATGCTGCCCTGGTTCATCTAAGAAGCATAACACTAGTGTCATTGACATGTACATTACCATTTCTCTCCAGTACCATATGAAATTGCAAAAGCAAATGTTAAAAACAATAGCTGTGCAGAAAGTACAATCTATCTCACAAATGTAAACGCCTGTCAAAACTGCCTATGCCAGCAGTGAAGTATATGAAGTGCATACAGATAAATCTTCTTTTTCTCCTGTCTATATAAATATATTTCTAACAGTTTACAAAATATAACATTTCCTTGAATAAAAGAAGCATACCTTAACAAAATTAATAGCTTCCCTGCAGAGAAATCACCTTCAAAAATACCAGTCTTCTGTTTTATCTGAATACACACCAGTTTCCTGATTTTCAAGTTACCCAGCTACACTGCTGCCTGTTTTATAGTGTAGATTCAGCCCTCTGACCACTGTGAAAATGCAAATGATGTATGGACTCATTAGAATTGCTGAATACCAAACGTTTTGACTGTGTAGCAGATGTAAATGTAGTGTAGGTTCTACACCATTGTTATGTGCTAGTGGCTTGTAACTGTGAATGATCAGTGTAAGTGAAGTAAAACACAACAGCAATTCAGCGACCTTTCCTGCAGTTGATGAGCAAGTGAGGATAGATGTACAAAGTAAGCACGTATAACGTTTTTGTCCATAATAGCAAAACACTCCTGGCTTTGCTGAAAATTGTTGTTCACTGTTATGTATTTTTATCACATCCTTAAAGAAAAATGAAAGAAAATAGACTGCATGGGCAGGATTCACAATGGTTTGCATGGAGTCTAAGAGTCGTGTAAGACTCCATGCAGCCATCGCGATCCAGGAACAGCCCGAAATCCCATGTAAGAGACCAGCTAAAATGTCTCTTACACGGGCAGGGTGTAGATATGCTAATTACCTCACTTACAGATGAAAGGCATGCAAATGAGGTAGATTAGCGATCCACGAAGATGAAACCAGCCCGTGTAAGAGTCGTGTTAGGTGCAGAAATGTACTCAGTTGACAACTGAGTACGTTACTTCAAATAACACAATGGAGCCATGACAGCTCAAAATAAAGTGGGCATATGTAGCAAGCAGCATGCCAATGGCCAAATATGTGGCCATTGGCAGGGTAACCCGATGCAAACATGAAATAAAATATATTTTTTTCTGCGATCGGCCATGTTTAAACTCAGTGCAGCCCCGCGCAAACAGGCTGCGCTAAATAAAACATAAACATAAAGGTTTGAAACCCACAAATGTTGGTTTTATGTAATGCATGGATTTGCAATGCAGGGACTAGCAGACCGAAAACAACATGGCCACTGTCTAGTGGTTGCTAAGGGGGGAAGCTGAGTGTAAGACGTGTAACTAAGCATTAGTAGGCAATCCTATGTAAATGAGTGGTAGGATAGTGAATCACACTGTCACATAGCAAATGAGCACATTCCGTGTAGTGTAAGAGTTAGATAAGGGGGAGTAACAGAGCAGGAGATAGGTGACATCACAGTGGGGAATGTCAGGAAGAAATCAAGCTCATTGGAGCAAAGTGGTATGTGAAAAATGTCAATCACACAGCATAAAAAGAGGAGTGTCAACAGAGAAGCATGGGAAAGTCAAGAAATGGAAGGTGTACACTGTGGCCAACACCAAAGTTTCTTGCTGTGCATGCATGCATGCGTGTGCGTGCTGGCAGGTGCGAGTAAGACAGAGTGTGTGAGTGTAAGGCAGAGTAAGCATGTAGGAGCCTGTGTAAAGATTTATTAACCTGTTTGCGCTGGTTTGAGCGCGTTTTAACCCAAATAAGCAGATTCTAGTCAGCGTAAGCATGTGTGCGTGCGTGGTAGCCACTGTGAGCATGTATTCACTGGTATGCATGCTGCTCCCCCCTGAGGAAACAGAGAGGAAAAAGGAAGCAGAAGAAATAGTAGGAAGCTAGCAGGGAATACTGGTAGAGCTAGCAGGTGAAAACAATTAGAAGCAGGCAATTACACAGGCAGAATACTAGCCCAGACCAGCACTTAAAACACTGCAAACAGCATTGCAGTATGTTTCTCTCAAGAGACACTGCAAGACAGGAGTAAGCTAGTAGAAGTGAAAACTGAAAAAGCTGCACTCAGACCAAACATGCTAGGGGCTGCCATAGCTGTTATAAGGAGACATAGGAGACTTGCTGAGGGTGGTGACAATGCAAATGCTGCCAGACAACCCACAGAGAGGAGACGGAGAAGAGTGTACAGGTCCAGGGTCACCTACCAGGGGTTACATGAGCTGGAGATAGTGGAGCGCTATAGAGTGGACAGAGACCTCCTGCAGCAAATTGTTAAGCTGTGCAGGCCATGCCTCACACACAGAACCAACAGAGGAGAACCCATCCCAGTGGAAACCAAGGTATGTGTTGGCCTAAGAATACTAGCAACAGGTACCTTCCAGAGACCAACTGGTGATATGATGGGGATATCACAGGCATCAGCCTCCAGGGTACTGCACCAGTTCCTGGATGCCATGTCAGCACATGCCGGTGAGCATGTATATTTCCCCAATTCCTGTGAGGTATTGGCCAGCAATATACCTCTCTTCCATCAAATAGCGGAATACCCTGAGGTAGTGGGTGCAATAGACTGCACGCACATATGCATGAAAGCACCAGCCGGTGAGTGGGGTAGGGCCTACATTAACCGCAAGGGCTTCCCCTCCATCAACTGCCAGGTTGTGTGTGATGCCCAGGGCATAATAATGAATGTGTGTGCTGGCTGTCCTGGGAGCTACCATGATTCCCATATCTTGCATTTGACGCAGCTGTACCAGACATTTGACAATGGGGACATCCCACATGGTCACCTAGTTGGGGATGCTGGATATGCCCTGGAGCTGTGGCTGATGACACCCATCAGAAACGCACACACACCTGAACAAGAACGCCATAATGAGGCACACGCACAAACATGTAATGTAATAGAGCATGTGTTTGGGCTGCTCAAGTCATGGTTCCGGTACCTGGACACATCTGGTGGAGCCTTGCAGTACTCACCAACTACATGTACCCAAATTGTCATGGTATGTGCTATGCTACATAATATGATTCTGCGAAAACAGCTGCAGCAGGACCAGCATAGGGCCGGGACAAACAGCCCCCCACCATTGCCAAGGCCATCACAGGCAGAGCGTGACTCGGAGGAGGAACAACCTGAGCCTGTCCCAGTAGGCAGAAGGAGGTGTGCCCAGTATGCCCTGGCCTTGGCAAAGAGGCAACGCATAGCACATACACTGGCTCAGTAGGAACCCTGGGAATGATACCCCTCTCTGACTCACTCATATAATAACAAGGACGCCTAACATGACACAACCTGCTCTCAAACATGTACAGGGAGTGTAGCATGTGCATCCAACAGAGGCAGCCCTGCACCACCACCTGAGGCATGATTGCAATGTGTTAAGCAATGTAACACCATCTAGTATATGCAAACATGAAGACCCTGCCTAACATCTCACCCTCACCAAGCATGATGCCAACACTATGAAGACATGAAGATCAAGTACAATAATTGGCTGAAGTCTTGCTGTTAGCAAGGGGGAACAAATGGCTGACAGCCTGGGATGACATGCTGAGCAAGACATGATACCCCACCTGCTAGGGATGTCATGCACCCAGCACACCTGGCTGTGTGGATACTGGCAAAGGCTGTTATCACCCCCACTGTGCCTTGAATAGGTAAGGCTGGAAACACAAACCCACCACCATAGGTAGCATAAGGGATAACAACCTGGATGTAATGCTACCCAATGCCAGAAGTCTAACCTGCAAGGTGCATGCAGACCAAACCCACCACAGCATGGGGAATGGTAATATCTGTTCTGTAACAGAAACCTGGGACAAGGCCCAGAAGAGCACCCTAATACTACCAGGTTATGCCTCATACCATTCTCTACAGCTCCAAAACATGGAACACACTACAATAGGAGTGTGGCTATCAGTAATTGTCAAGGATAACCACACCCCCAGGTTGGTACCACAGCAAGAAGCAGCATGGACTATCCATGGGCAAGTAACAGTGGCTCAAACTGCGTCCCTGATTGCAGCCTAAAATTGACCAGACTCACAAACCCAGGAACCCCAGCCAGCCTTCCTGAAGACACTGCAGAGTATGAATGTCTCAACAAATACCAAACAAGGCACACAGAAAGTATGACATAGGTGGCAATCCATTATGTATGGAAGAAGTAATCATGGACCTAGGGACACAAGTGGATGGTAACCCATCGTGTGACACTCACATTGCCAAGGTGGCCAGGAAGACCTGCTATATTGCCCACCTTAATATGAAAGGATACACATGTAGATCAAGAGAGGTCACTGTGCCCCCATACTCTTCCCTTATCAGGCCCATACGTGACAACAATGTCCCAGTTCGGATGTACCTTACCTTACACCTGCAGCAGTTATAAAGACCCCAAATGTACCTCACCAACAGGATAAAGGGTCCAAACATTTGACATCTGCAGCCTGGCTGAAGAAACCACAGCCCAATTCACAAGCATACTGGCCAGTCAGAGGCGATGTATGCCTGATGTACAAGGCCATGTCCAATCCAGAATGAATGGATATGCTCCACTGCAGAAACCCCAAATCCAGCAGAGACACCACAGTGAGATATATGAACCTCCACACATAGATAAATAGGATGTGCTGGAGGGACAGATCCATAACCCAGAGGCTCCTTACACTCTGGAACAGAATCCCAGTCCATGATAGGCTAAGCTCCACACTCATACTCAACAAGAGAAATCTGGTGAAGTGCATGGGAGATAGTAGGTGTACACTGGGGGCCATCCCTGTGTCACATCTAGTAAAGTAAACCCTACATGGGCATAATATGCACATTGCAAGGGGTGTCGAAACTCACACACAGTCTGTCCATGCTCAAACAAGACCAGGGCAAATAGCCTAGTATGAACCTATGAACCTATGATGATACAAATTGTGCAGGACACAACGGATTATCACACAGCTGTCCTACCTGATGGTAGGAACCATGGTGATAATCCACAGATATGCACTGCAGTACTCTAATATCACAAACAATACACCAAACCCACACACATTGCCAACATCCTACCTAATAGATTCTTTGCAAACACCCTACCAGCACCTAACTGCCAAATATCTATCCCAGCAGAGTGCTGGCCCCCTGACATTGCAGATGCTGAGGTAACAGCCAGCATCTACAAAGCACACCACACAGCATCAATAGTACCAGATGGTGTCCTGGGTTGTGTCCAACAAGTACTGTAAGAAGAATGGAACACCAAATAGCACTACTGTGCACTATCAGTCTTACCACAGGATATGTACACAAAGAACAGTGTACAGCAACAGTGGTCCCTCACCACAAAGGTGGTGCCTGAATGGATACTACAAACTATCACCCCTCAACCCTGACTATCTAGGTTGGCAAAGTAATGGAGAGGATGATCATGGATCCCAGGAATAACTAGATTGGGTACCTACAGACATTGGACCCTACCCAGTGTGGCTGTCAAAGGGCAGATCCTGCCCCTTACACATGTCTGACTCATGTGAAATGCGCACCAAGGCCATTGATGTGGGGAATGTGGATCATACAGCCTATCTGGACCTTGCTAAACCCTTCCATACAATACCCTAGTTGGTCAGTACAGATAAGCTCACCAGCCTAACTATAAACCCCTATCCAAGTAGATGGGTTGCAAACCAGCTCAAGGACAGAACTGACCTGGTCAGACATGCTGCAGCCATGTCAGACTGCAAACCAGGTACAACTGGCATCCCACAAGGCATGGTCCTGGGACCTCTCTTGTATGCTATATATGTCACATAGGTACAGGCCAACATGGAAGGACTCTGTCTGAACAGATTAGCAGACGACTACAAACTGCCCATCATATCGGACCCTCCAGCTGACACAAGCAACCTACAAAAGGCACACATAGAAACAGACAAGTGGTGCCACAGCCATGTCAACAAGCTAAATGCAGAATAGTGTATAATCATCCCCTGTGGAAGCACAGTACATGGCCAGAAATTACCACATAGGTGTTAACCCAGTAAGTACATCAGGAGCAATAAGAGACCTGGGGACACAAGGTGATAGATATCCTGCATGTGACAACCATGTGTCTTTAGTGGTTACAGAAACATACCATATACCCACCTAATCATGAAGGTAAGCACAGCTAGGTCAGGGTAGGTCAATGTGCCTCTCCAGTCATCCATCAGCAGCTTCACAATTGTGTACAATGGCCCTGCAGGGTTGTACCTTAGCAGACACCTGCATCAACTGGAAAGACCCCACAAATACCCCACCAGGAGGATCACAGAGCTGTAACAGATGCCATGTGTCACCTGATTAAACAAACTGCAGCTCCACACAGTGCCATACCGCATGGCTGGAGGTGAACTGTGCCTGATGTATAAAGCCATGACCAAGCTGGTATCAATGGACATTTGACACCATGTAAAATCTGAATGCTGGTGACTTATGCAGCTGACAGACCTGAACCTCAGCACAGACATAAGCAGGACATGCTGTACCGATTGGTCTATAACCCAGAAGCTCACTCCACTCACAACTAAACTCCCAGTACAGGTTATCCAGAGAGTCCCTCATTGACTGTCATCCAGAGGAATCATGATGACTGGATGGGAGATGGTAGGTGTACCCTGGATATCACCTGTATGTCACGGGTAGACAGAGGCACAACACACTAACCTTGACATATGTCATGGCAAACACCAGTAAATGTGTGTTGAAGGACAAACACTCTCTGACTAGCATTACAAATGGACTAGGGCACATGGCCATTGTTTGTCACTGTCCACACAAGTTGTGGAGTACATTAACAATGTCAGACAATCATGTACTATGCTGTCCATATCTGAACAAAATGCAACATGGTCATATCTGCACAACTGGCCCTCAACCAGTCTGGTGTGCTCACTATAAATATTACAAGCAGTGATAGGACTGAAACCGATGATACTGTCCACCACAGTGAAAGTACTGAACCAGTACACTATACGACAATACACTATTTGGTCAGTAGGAAAGGATGTTGACAACTGTATGCAAACTATCCCATGGCAACCCTGCAGGCACAGCATAATGCCTGTTAGGTTCAGACACAAAGCAGTTGGGCAGTAAGAACACAACTTGATGTCCAACACTCAACTGTACATGTGAAATATAGATGACGTCCACACACAAACACAAATGTGGTGGACCACAGAACCCAACATAAGGAAAGTTCACACTGGGCATGCTCGCACACTTAGATAAATGAGACGTGTCAGTCAAGAAGCCATAGCAACTGTGAACTGGGCATGCTCACACACTTAGGCCATGTCACAGTTCAGCAGTTGCACACTCATATATGGCATTTGTATGTGTTAACACAGGAACCTCCCACAATACAGAAATCTGCCCAGTGCACACAGTGAAATTACAACAGAGACATAAGTAAAGTACTGGATCCCACTCATATGCAAACATCTTCCACAGTACACAAGTTGTTCATAGAGATAGGGAAAGCTATGGCAATAAAGACCCACAAACAGTATATGAGCAACAGATACTTGCATCTGACAGGTAAACATATGGCCATAGAGTGCAATACTAGGCTGTTGTCCCTCGAGAATACAGAAGGCTATCCACAGTGTATTTGGCATCTGCCTCCACAATACAGTAGGCGACTGTGCCTGTGCAAAGTTAATGCATAAATATGCTCTCCCCTGTACTGATGGATAGTAACAGATGTACATACCTCTTCATACATAATGATTTCAGCACACTATACATATGTCAGGAGCACAAATGATGCCCAGTATTTTGAATTGCACGCTCTGCTACTGCGTCTCTCACAAGTGTCATAACATAGTTAGGTAGGAGTTTGAATCCTGCAAGTGCTCAGTGAATGTGTGTGGGCAAGTAGTCTGTGTGCAATTCCACGTGTAAGAGAAATGTCCCTTTTGGCAACTAGTACAACACAACACATGCTGCATACTCCACTGTCTAAGCACTGATGATGTCAGCACCCTATAAGTACAGCAGGAGAAAGCAATCCTCCCAGTAATTTGAACAGTGCGCTCTGCTACTGCATCTCTCACAAGTGTCATAACATAGTTAGGTAGGGGTTGAATACTGCAAGTGCTCAGTGTGTGTGTGAATGTGTGTGCAATTCCACATGTGAGAGAAATGTCCCTTTTGGCAACTAGTACAACACAACACATGCTGCATATTCCACTGTCTAAACACTGATGATGTCAGCACCCTATAAGTACAGCAGGAGAAAACAAGCCTCCCCGTAATGCAAATAGCGTGCTCTGCTACTGCATGTCTCACAAGGCAGCTAGTACAACACAACACATGCTGCATATTCCACTGTCTAAACACTGATGATGTCAGCACCCTATAAGTACAGCAGGAGAAAGCAATCCTCCCAGTAATGCAAATAGCGCACTCTGCTACTGCATCTCTCACAAGTGTCATAACATAGTTAGGTAGGGGTTTGAATCCAGCAAGTGCTCAGTGTGTGTATGAATGTGTCTGGGGGAGTATTGTGTGTGCAATTCCATGTGTAAGAGAAATGTCCCTTTTGTCAACTAGTACAACACAACACATGCTGCAAATTCCACTGTCTAAACACTGATGATGTCAGCACTCTATAAGCACAGCAGGAGGAAGCAAGCCTCCCAGTAATGCAAATAGCACACTCTGCTACTGCATCTCTCACAAGTGACATAACATAGTTAGGTAGGGGTTTGTAACCTACAAACGCCATGTGTGTTTTTGTCACACAGTTTGCCCATGTGTGTGGGGTGTTGTTCCCAATATTGCACGACATACATTATATCAGTAATGTCAATGCACACATGATGTATGTGTGTGCCACCTACACATATGAACCTGTGAACTTCAATAGTTCCCAGGTCCGAAGACTGCCTCATGTGAATACATGCAATATGCATTAGACAACTGTATGACTGTGGTGTTCTGTGCAGGGGATGCATGTGGTATGTGAATATACAGTGTGAGTTGTAGATGGTGTCATCCCACCAGTGAGGGATACACGACTGGTCTGGAGCATATAGTCCACATGTTGGTGATGAACAGGTGCAGCATGTTGTCACCTCTTGTGGGAGTAGTAACAAGTTGTTCCATAGCAATGCAGGGAATGAATGCTAAGAACCCTTCAGATAGGGTCTTGGAGCTAGAGTAATGCTCACACTCTATGCTTGGGTCGTTGCAGTCCAACCCATATAATGGTGTTTGTAGAGACCGTCATATTCCCAGTGTTGTCAGGAAGGCCATGTGGGTTTCCTGGGTATGGGAGGGTGATGTGTGCCAGGCTATGAACCTGAAGGCAGTTTAACCCACCGTTAGTTGCACATGGATAGGCTCTGATGCTTTGTGCTGTGCCACCAACCTGGGGGTGTGTATCTGAGGTGCCTTTGGATACATCCCCCCCTGTTCTGGTTTGGTGCATGTGTAGGGGGCGACAAGCATGGTATGAGGTATGACCTGGCAGTGATGGTGTGTACCTGGGAGCCTTGTACCAGGAGTCTGTTACTGCACGGATATTGCTGTACCCCATGCTAAGGACAGTTTCCACTGCATGCATCTTGAGGTTTACACTGCTGCTGTTGGGTAGCATTACTATTAGAGTCCTATCCCGTGTGATACCTGTGTAGGTGGCTATGTAATGTCAGCCTTGCATACAAAGGCACTATGTGTGTAGCAACAGCCTCTGCCAATATACAACAGCCCATGGGTGACAGGTGCAAGCTGTCCCTAGCAAAGCAATGTGGCTTGTCCAGCAAGTAATCCCATGCTGACAGGCATTGGATCCTCTTTGAATGTCACCAAAACATACGGTAATTGTAGAAACTGATCATCCTGTCTACATATTGTGGCAGCATTCTTAGTGAGGGTAAGATGCTACTCAAGGTCAGGGTCATACCAGCCTGTGCCACAAACTCAGAGAGCCCCTCTATTTTCCCTAACATGTAGTCCAGGGAGGTGCATCACAGGTCATACACACTGGCACAGACAATGACTGAGTCATATTTCTGCATGCCTTGGAGTGACCTGTATGCTTGTGTTATGTGGTGGATCATAGTGCCCGACGGGCGTCTCAGCATGACCTTCACCTTGTTCAGCCTGGTGAGCAGGACCTCAGTGTACCTGATGATAGAGGTACCTTACACAACTGTAGCAGTGTTGTCAAGCCGTATGGCCTATGGCTGTTTGGCACACAGGCTTTCTGAGCTATGTGTTGCACGTGCTCTGCTCTGGCTTAACATTTGCTTGTGTGTCAGCTTTGCAGATGTCAGCTGCTCAGGCAGGATGCTATTCTGAGAGTCCAAGAATGTACCTGTGTGTTTCTGTGTTTGGATTGCGGTCGTGGCAGGTCTAGATGAGACTGGTACTGTATTCACTGTAGTATCCCACTCCACATGACAGGGTATGCCAGTACTGAGTTAAGAGAGCTCAGCCCCCAGTTTGGCTATGTGGTTGCATCAATCACATGTGTTGTAAGTGTATGGGAAGGGGAGAGGGTTGTCTGTGTACATGAGGCAGCTGTAACAATGCCACATGACTCACAGATTCACCAACTGGCCCAGAGAATAGTTGACAGGTGACCTTTGCACATGCTACCATAGCATTGTGAATCCCATACTAAGTAACGACACATAGGGCCAAAGGGGAACAAGGTACTCAAGGTGAGTATGTGAGGGTGTAGTGCTCCTGATTTGTTAGTGCTGGCATATATGAATGCTGTCTTGAGCAAATGCGAGGTAAGTCATATGCAATGTGTTACAGGCAACCTACATGCAAACAGGACAAACAGTGACATTCTGTCAAGTGAGACATGGACATCAGTACAGTAAGCAATACAGATGTCACTAGGGATCCACAGAGGCACTGTAAATTTGCACTGCAGGTGGAATCAGTGTTTCAGGAACATAACAAGCAAACATGCATACAAACAAAGCTACAGTCAGCAGGCCTGTATGTAGACTATGCTACAACAAACAAGGTGTACGACTTCCAGTAGGTAACAGTGCATATATGCAGGCACTATAAGCCTGTACCCAGACATTCACAGGTCAGACAGGCTGGGTCCAGCCCCACCCCCCACAAGTGTATAGACCATGTACCTTCGTAATGTTGAATAACTGGCCTGATACCCAAGTGCTCATACCTGTAATAATAGACATTTCAAATAACAGACACTGAGCCCTCACTCAGCAGTTTCAGACTTAGTATGATGTATGCTACCTGTCCTGGCACCACAGTATCCTTGACATGTATGGAGACTATCCCTCCTGTCATAGTTAGTTCTGTGTTTTGGTGCTGTCATGCATGGTATGAGGTGTGACCTTGTAGTGCTAGTGTGCTCTTGTGAGTCTTGAACCTGTTGTGTATTACTGCACAGATATCAACATCCTCAAACATCCTCATTACAGAGTTGAGTGTGGACAGCATGCAACTCGCAGTTGACATGACAATCATTGAGTATCAATATGTACATTTTCGTATCCCCTGTACTACCTATGTAGGTGGCCTTCTCTTGACAGCCTCACCACCAGTATGCAAAGATGTGCAGACAGTACACTATGGTAATTACTATGGGTGTACAAAACAGTACAATGACATTCATACTGTAACTGCATTAGGCATCCTGGGATATACCCACAATGATATCATTACACTGTACTGTTGTCAACATTATACTATTACAACACTTCTATGTAGTCACCCTGTGCATCAGCACCATGTTAACCTATTCCTGCACCGATGTTACAGATTGCAGGAGGTGGCACAGTTTCATCATATACACAGGGTGTGTACTTGGTATGCCAGAGTCTGCCACTGATACAACCAATTGACATGTCTGTGTGTGTGTGTTGGTGAGGGACAGCAGTACAAGATGGGGCAATGTTGATGCAGTGTCTGCATGTATGCGGTAGCCCTAGGTGTTATCAATTTGCATGTGTGTATGCATGCACACAGTCCCACCTCATGGCTGCCATATACAGGTGTTTGTGGACAGCCACAGACTGTACCTGCCAGGTCATACAGTTCACTGTCTGTGGCCAAGGACACGGTACCTGTGCCTGTGGTGCTACGGACTGTATCAGGTACTAAGCCAGACTGGGTACTGTCATCAGAAGCAGGTGGTTGGTGACTGGAGACAGGTCCCTGTTGGGACTGTCCAGAGCCATGTGCACGTGGTCTCCTGGGGCGATCTGATGACAGCACAGACCCAGCATTGCTGGGGCTGCTGCTGGCACTATGTGAGCAGCCGTGGGCCTGTTGTCATCTGTGACAGCTGTCAGCTGCTGCTGTTGCTGGCATAGGGCCACGTCGATGCCTCAATCATCCACCATTGCCCTGGCTCATGGACATGTAGTTGTGGACAGATCTAATGACCCCCCCAACGTCTGTCAATGACCTCGGTGAAGTTACAGATGGCAGCCGCAACATCACACATACTGTCACTCATAGCTGTGCGGCATGCTCTCAGCTCCCTCAGACCCTGTCTGGTGTACCGTTCCATACTTGACTGTGCCTGCATTACAGCCCAAAACATAGCTGAGGTTGAAAGACCTCTGTGGGCACATCTGACAGGGGCGGTACACCCACGGATGCTGCCATGAGAACCCCTGGACGTCTGCCTGTGTGGTACGATGTCAGGACCCTGGCCATGGCGTCTGTGTGGGGATGCATGTGCCACCAATACCACATTACCCTGGTCAATGCCCACTGTATCCTGTCCATCACCTAGGGACATTGGTGACAAAGGATGTATTGGCAGGATGACTGTGCGCATTGATGGAGTCAACAGCTGTGTACAGTCAATTGGCTGACCAATGACAGACCCTGGCACACCTCCCTGTGCCATTACACAGGTATCATCATTATCTGATTCAGGTTCCCTGCTGCACAACACCAGAGCAGCACCAGAACCTGTGGGAGTAAGACAGGAAACACAGTTTACAATGTGTACACAATGTCACCACTGATACACACATGCACACATGCACACATGGGCATATGCACACATGGGCACATGCACACCTGCACACATGTGCACATGCACACATGCACACATGGGCACATGCACACATGCGCACATGCGCTCATGCACACATGAGCACATGCCCACATGCACACATGCACACATGGGCACGTGCACACATGCACGCATGTACACATGCACACATGCACACTCCTCAGTATATGAGATATCAGCACACAGACACAAACACACCTGCAATCAAACACATAGCACTACTGCTTCAGCCTATTATTACTATTAGTATCAAGAGTATTGAAGGTAATGTTATTACACACTCACCAGCATGGATAGGCTGCCTTGCTGTTACACCAGAGGGACCTGCAGAAATGAGACATTTATTGTCAGTGGTCACAACTGTGCCATTGATACTGTGAGTATGATACAGTTCAGTAGTGCAACAGTTAGCTTCCACAGGTCTACTGCTGATATTGAGAATATCACTCTTGCACAATAATTACCATGATTACAGCTACAAACTGAGGACACACCTCACACATGCATAACCTAACAGTGTACAGAACGGTCAACTATACACATGGCATGTTACCTGCACGCTCCGTGTCCTGCTGCTGGGTGGCTCCAGCCTCCATCATTACACATGTATGCTGCTGCTGTTGCTGTTGGGCTGGAGCCACAACACTTAGGAGTGGTCCCTCCAGTCTGGTGAGGGGGAGATGTCTAGCCACCCCTCCACCTGTGGCAAGCTGCTGCCTGTGGATATCCGACTCACGCTGATGGACATTTCTAATTAAATCACTGCAGTGATGGCGTACCTGCTCATATGTCCAGCTATGTGTGCCTATGTCATTTACCCGACGGACCAGATCTTGCCACAGTGCAGCCCTCTCCTGCTGGTTCTGGCTGGTGCGGGAAAAGAGTATTGCGAAATCCTGCACCAGGCTCTGGTGTATCTCTTCCTCCTCCACAGTGGAGTACACAGGGTTTCGCTGGTGAACCATAGCCCTGAAAAGGAGAAGGAAAATATGTCAGCAATATCTATCAGCAAACTATGGCCCACATAATACACATAATACTCGACTGTAGTGATGTAACTTAACCACCATATATAGCATCTGTCTGTCTATTGGGGGATACACATGTAAATGACCAGATATCAGTGCTCATCTGACAACTGTGCAACAGTACCTGGCACACTCCATATGACAGACTAGTATACTGCAGCAGTCAGCACACTGGTTCAGGTCCAATGCACAACCTCACACTGGGGGTTTGTATCAGGGTACTGTATGGGGAACATTATCAACCCATGCACTGCATGCAATGCACATTACATATTTCACTGGTAATGCACACTACTCTTATTTGCCATAACCCTACCTACACCACAGTGACATACAGGGTAACACAGCACAACATATGGCAATGTAGTATGTGTTGATCGCAATACCTCACACATCTGTCTCTGGCCTCACACCAAGGACACACACTGCCATGACAGACAGACAGTCATGGTGAGCAATCACACCAGTACATAACATGCACCCAGTCACTGGCACACTCATTCCACCTCACATATTTGGTTTGCAATGTGTTCATGGGTGTGCATTGTGTCTTAGGTAGGTAGTATGCTTTCGGTATAAAAAGAAAAATGGCTTCAGGTAAAACCCAGGTGCACAAAACCAGAACTATATATAACCAAAAATACACCGAGGTACCACACAATAGCGTCTTTATTACACAAAAAATAAGAACAGTGGTGAGCGCTTTCGCAAAACTAATTGCTTCATCAGACAAGAAAATAAAACACTCCATTGCTTATATACAGATGGAACCATTGACTCAATCACTGATGTCATGGGTCAATTAAGGCATTAAAGCTATATAACTTATAAATGTATAAATGTAGAAAAGGCTACATATGGAGAAAACTGCATATAAAAGACACATATAAAAAACTGCATGTAAATGCATATAAAAACTGCATATAAAAACTGCATACAAAAACTATATACAAAAACTATATACAAAACTGTTGGTAAAAGACCTAAGTAATAGATATAAACTCTACAAATACTATAGCTATGAAAAATTAAAGGATAAAAATCTAGATCAAGTTATAAAATCTATCTACAATATGTATGTATAACTAAAAGTAGTCTATGTCTCTAAAATATGAAAAAATAAGGTGTGATGGGTGTATGAGGTGCCTAAAATTAAACATGTTTGAGGCATCTTGCTTTCAAGAAAGGAACCAAGGAAGTAGAGCCATTAAGGCCTGGATATTTATCTGCATTCAATTTAATGATCCATCTCTGTTCACAGCTTTCAATAAAATTTTCTATATCCCCTCCTCTAATGGTTTTGTGTATGCGCTGTAGCACAAAAAACTTAAAAGAATGTGAATTATCTGTATTAATAATATGCTGGGTGAGTGCATTAGTGGGTTTCTTATTTTTGACATCACGAAGATGTTCTAGAATTCTGTCTTTAAGAAATCTATTAGTTTTACCTACATAAAACACCGGACATTTCTGACAAAAACAATAGTAAACAACATCAGTGCTCTTGCAATCAGCATAAGTATTAAGCTGTAACTGAAAATGCTTGGTGGGGTGGATGTAGGTATTTACACTGTAAATATAATGTTGTTATGTTTGAAGAGAAATTTTTCCTGCAACAGGTTGGCGTGGCTATGGGCACTCCTTGTATATAGTTTTTGTATGCAGTTTTTATATGCATTTACATGCAGTTTTTTATATGTGTCTTTTATATGCAATTTTCTCTATATGTAGCCTTTTCTACATTTATACATTTATAAGTTATATAGCTTTAATGCCTTAATTGACCTATGACATCAGTGATTGAGTCAATGGTTCCATCTGTATATATAAGCAATGGAGTGTTTTATTTTCTTGTCTGATGAAGCAATTAGTTTTGCGAAAGCGCTCACCACTGTTCTTATATTTTGTGTAATAAAGATGCTATTGTGTGGTACCTCGGTGTATTTTTGGTTATATATAGTATGCTTTTGGCCCTGGGCCTACAGCAGCATACTGTTATGCTACCCTGCCCCTTGTGACACATGTGTTATGATCGTACCTGCTTCTTACAAACAGTTACACAGGGTGACTCATATGGCATATTACCTATCTGCATAACGTTCAGCAGGTGTATGTCTGACATCTACTCATGGGGAGCCTTGCTTCTTACTTCTGTGTGGTTTACTCCAGGGTATGTCGTATCTGTGGGTAGGGACGTGTACCTCCACCATGTGCTCTATACTGCAGTGACAAGGACGGCAGACATAGGTAATTTGTGTTGTGGATGTTGGAGGTGTTACCATGGTTGTTGGACAACTGTCATGGGTGTGACCGAACTATGTATATCCAGCAGTGGTAACCTCTATGTAAGTAGTCTGTGTGCACTCTGTGGTCTTGTCAGTCACTCTGCATAGGTAATGTGTTTGAGTGCATTGACACAGTTACTTGCGTATGTCTGTGTCCTTCTCCATATCTGTAGCTGTCATGGGAGGTACATACCGTGTAGGACATTGTGGGGTGTAGAGGGGTACAGTGACCTACATGTTCATAGCTGACACACCATGTCCGCTGACACATTCCATGTACAGGTATTACAGGACTAGTGTGCCACTGTGTATATCAATGGGGAGCCTATTGTACACTTGTTGCCCCTGTTCCCCCCTGACACATGCAGTGGTGGGCAGGCATGCACATATGTCGTGGTTACTGGTGTCAGTGTTTTGGAATGGTGTATGGTACTCCAGTATCCACACTAGTGTTCATTCCATGCCTCTGTCACCAGGCACCTGTTGCAATACATCTGCACACATGTGCCTCACTCAGTATATATATATATATATATATATATATATATATATATATATATATATATATATATATATATATATATATATATATATATATATATATATATATCTATATATATATATATATATATATATATATATATATATATATATATATATATATATATATATATATATATATATATATATATATATATATATATATATATATATATATATATATATATATATATATATATATATATATATATATATATATATATATATATATATATATATATATATATATATATATATATATATATATATATATATATATATATATATATATATATATATACATATATATATATATATATATATATATATATATATATATATCATATGTATATATAGATATAGATATAAATATATACATATAGATGTGAGGAGAGTGGGGGAGAGAGAGAGAGAGAGAGAGAGAGAGATAGTCATATACAGACATATCTGTTGTCAGTCAGATCTATCTGTATATGTATCCACGTATATCTATATATGTATGTGTATTACATATATCTGTACGTACATATTCTATCAATCTCGATGTCTGTGCAGTAAGTGAAACCTGGTTCAAGGCTCCTGAGAGCACACCAGCGGTACCAGGCTATACCTCGTATCATGCTTTTTGGCCCCAAAACTCGGGCCAAAACAAAAAGGGAGGGGGAGTGTCCATATTCATGAAGGACACCCACACCTCCAGGTTAGTGGCAACACATAAAGCATCAGAGACCATCCAGGTGCAAATAACCGTAGGCAAACCTGCTATACAACTGGTAGCATGTTACAGACCACCCTCCCAATCTCAGGAACCACAGTCAGCCTTCCTGAAGACATTGGAGGATATGAATGTCCCACCACACACCATCATATTGGGATACTTCAACTACTCTAACATACACTGGGTGCATTATTCTAGCCCAAACACCCTAGCCCAAAATTTCACAGAATTCACTAAGTCAAATGCAATGGAACAGCTAGTCACCTCTCCCACAAGGGGAGATAATATACTAGACCTGATCATCACAAACATGGGGACAATGTGCTACACACCAGAAGTATACCCCTCACTAGTCACATCTGACCACAAACTAATCACCCTGGATATACATACCCCACCTCCCCCACAACACAAAAGACTACAGTGAGAAACCTCTCAAATGCCGACTTTACACATCTTAAAACTGAGTTGGTATCCTTTATGCCCACTGGGCCAGTGGAAACCACATCCCACAATACAGACTCCTTCACAAATGCTTTCTACGGACATCTCCAGGAATGCATGGATCATGGATTCCCAAATAAAACCAAGACCCTCTCCACCAAGGGCAGACGGCCTGTCTGTTGGACGCCAGCCATGAACCAATTGTATAACAAAAGAAGCTAGCTACTGCATGACAGAGCAGAATTCCATAAAGATAAGGCATCTCTGATCAGCACTAGTAGAAAGCTATGTTCTCTCATAGAAACATGCAAGGCCAACATAAGATAAGCACAAGGCCTTCTTCTGCTATGTTGGACACCTGGGTGGAAACCCTCAGATATGTTCAGAGTTAGTTCACAGTGACAATAACTACACTGAACACACAGATATTGCCAACATTCTGGCAGACAGGTTCAGTGCAGATTTCTCCCCTCCCTCACCCCCAAATGAGGAATTACTTAATCCAGCTGACTGTAACCTCCCTGTCATCTCAGATTTTCAAGCTGAGAACCGCCCTCAGTAAAGCTATAAACACAGCATCAATGGGACCCGACGGTATCGCAGGTTGCGTGCTACGTGAACTCCAAAAGGAGCTAAACCCACACATAAAATGCTATTTAACCATAGCCTTACTACAGCATATGTACCTGGACACTGGCATACAGCAACAGTAGTCCCACTCCACAAAGGAGGCACCTCTACAGACCCTGGTAACTACCACCCCATAAGCTTAACCAGCCTGGTCTGCAACGCTATGGAAAGAATCATTATGGAACTCAGACACAGAGACATTGGGGACTTACAGACACTTGATCCCACCCAGTTCGGCTTTGTAGAGGGCAGATCCTGCCTTTTGAACCTGGTTGACCTTTTCAATACAGTCACTTGAGCCATTGACGAGGGCACAGCAGTCCATACAGCCTACCTGGACTTGGCTAAAGCTTTCAACACAATACCCCACTCTGGCATCATAGACATGCTCAACAGCTTAAATGTAAATCCATATGTCACAAGATGTGTTGCAACCAGCTAACGGATAGAAACCTAAAGTCAAACTCACTGGTGCCATGTCAGACTCAGAGCCAGTCACAAGTGGTGTCCCACAGGGCCCTGTCCAGGGACCTCTCATGTTCCGCATTTATTTCTCAAATGTGGAAGCAAACATGGGAGGGTAGTGGCTGACAATGTTCAAAGATGACTGCATACTAGGTGCCATAGTCGATACACCAGCTGACACATACATCCTACATAAAGGCCTCACTGAAACCGACAACTGGTGCCAGAGTCATGGCCTTAATCTGCATGCCAAATAATGTATAGTCATACCCTTTGGGAAAGACAAGGTGCCCACATATTATCACATAGATAGTAACCGAGTGAGTACAGACAAAGTAATCCGAGACCTGGGGACACAAATCGATACTGACCTCTCATTTGACACCCACATTGCCAAAGTGGTTGGATAGACTTCCCACTTTGCACACCTTATCACGAAGGGATTCACATCCAGATCAAAGGAGGTTATTGTACCCCTATACTCCTCCCTTATCAGGCCCATGACTGTGTACTGTGCCCCATTTGGTATGTACCTCACCTGGCACTTGCAACAGCTAGGGGGACCCCATATGTACCTCACCAGGAGGATCAAGGATCTCCAACAAATGTCATATGCTGCCAGACTAAAGGAACTCCAGCTCTATTCCATAGCATACCGCCTACTTAGAGGTGATCTGTGCCTGACGTACAAGGCCATGTCCAATCAGGACTTGATGGACATGTTCCACCTCGTAAAATCCAAATCCATCAGAACCACAAGAGCTACAGATTTAAACCTCAGCACAAATATGAATAGGACATGCTGTAGGGACAGATCCATAAGTCAGAGGCTTCCCATACTGTGGAACAGGATCCCAGTTCATGTTAGGCAGAGACCCTCACTGACTCTCTTCATGTGAATTCTTGATGAGTGGATGGGAGATCATAGGTTTACACCAGGGGTCATCTCTGTGTCACTACTAGACAGAGGCACAGTACACTAATGCTATTATGTAAGGGGATCTTCACTGTGTCACTACTATACAGAGGCGCAATTTTCTAAATCTATTCTGTACACTGTCTGCAGATAGCCTAGTACTAAACTATGACACTGTGAAACCATATATGTCTATGTATTTCTACATCCCTCTCTATCTATGTATACACATATACATATTATATATATATATATATATATATATATATATATATATATCTATACATACATATCTCGATATACATATGTATACACATGATATATATATATATATATATATATATATATATATATATATATATATATATATATACTCCTTTTTAGTTCCACATATGTATACACACAGTAACATACTGATGAACATCCATTACTGTACAACCTACTTGTACATTGCACTACAACCTACATTGCTATGTGCACATAGCTACCTTCACATACATATGTATGTAGAGCCTTCAGTGACAGTTGCAGTATGTCCCCGCCCTATGCACATCTTCATATACATAGATACAGACCAATAACACATCTGGAGGGTTCACAGTATGTAGACTATTATACTAGTACTTTACATTACCTGTGTTTGTTGCAGCTGTTTGCATAGGTTTGCAGTTACTTGGCCTGCTGTCAACCTCTTTGTTTTGTTGTTACTGTTTTTTATTTTCTTATTTCTTTCTTTCTCTTTCTCTTTCTCTCTCTCTCTCTCTCTCTCTCTCTCTCTCTCTCTCTCTCTCTCTACCTCCAGAGGGTGCAATGAAAGTATTGCATGTGTGGACTGGGAGTACAGGATGCTTTTGTAGGTATCTGAACATGTCCATGTGATGGCCTCTGCACCAATTGTTAGCCAGCATTTACTAATTGTATGCAGCCTGTTGTGTAGTGATTGCAGTTCTCACTGTGATTTCAGGACAGTGCTATAAAAAGGTCTGTTAGATAGGCGTAGCCCTTTCAGATTATCAGGGTGGGGACCATGCTGGTTTGCTGTGGACACTGTTCTGTGAGTGTAAGGGTTGGTATGTCTCTCATATTTCAGGCTGTGTTGTAGACACTGCAATGCATGTTGTTCTGTAAGCTGAGTATGCCTTCCTCCAGTGTCCTTTTCTCCATGTGTATGTAAACTGACACCCACGACTAGTAATACTGTGTATATGGGTGTGTGTGCATTCCTGTGGGGATTGTGGTGTAACTGGTATATAGCAGTGGCTCTTGCAATCTGTTGCTATGGCTTCAATATTTGCCCTTTACATTCACTCCTTGCATGCCTGCTAGGTGTCTTTCCTGTAATGTGTTGCTATGGCTTTCCTATTTTCCATTTACATTCACAGCTTGTAATGCTTGCTATATCTGTTTGGGCAGCAATTCCCTATGTGTTTGTTGTGGTAGGGTGTTACTGCATGCAGTGTGGTCTGGCCATGGTGTGGGCCTTGACACTTACAAGGGTATTTGATCAGGCTGCTGAGCAGGCCTCAGATACTCTCAGGTGCATCTTTTATCAGCCTCATGGAATGGTACATATCAGTGGGATACTCCAATGAAATATTCTGATATTCTGCAGTTGTGACTGTGGGTTATTTCAAGCATATGTATTACTACACCATTTGTGACGTGCAAGTGGTGCATACTTTCAGTAATTCATAGTTACCATTGCATGTTTAGTTACACCTTGTTGCCTACTGCTAGTACTATTCAATGGATGTCAGTGGGGCACAGTTGACATTTGTTTTCACATCAGGGACATCCCTGTAACTCAGTCACAGTTGCTATGATTGGGCTCTTAACTATTCAACTATGGCAGTGTTTATCCTGCTCTGAGTATGTGTGTGGCTTGCTAGATGCTACTGTGACATTATTACCTACTAGCTACCAACTAGCATGGCTGTTTCTCATCACACAGTACTATTTTACAAATCCACTAGATTTGACAGTAAATATACATGACATGCTTTGTGTACTAGACTTGCTATATTTCCTTTACATTAATTCCTACCATTTTATGATATATTTGTTTCAGCACAATGTTCTTGTATAGCAATCATGGCTTAGTGGTAAGTCATGCAGACTTGTGTTTCCAAGGTCCTGGGTTTAAGACTGACGGAGGTATTTTATTTTGCTGCTGAGAAAACTACAGGCCTTATCATTCAGAGTGACTAAGGCACTATTAAGCAGATGTAAGCGGGTTAGTGCTGGTTTGCGTGGAGGTCACGCATGCGCACTGCCGCTTAGCTTCACACCCACACGCTTAGCTAAGCGCACAGAAGCGCACTTCCACTTACTACTGCTTAAAAGTGCTTACTCTCACGCACACCCACGCTATTTTCTTTTAAAGAAAAGAAAATGGGGAGATAGGAAAGTGGTGAAAAAGGGGGCACAAAGAGGGTAGGACAGTAGGAAAACAAGCTCGGGTTTTGCAGGAGGGATGTAGGAAAGGCCCATAGCTGCCCATTTCTTTGTCAGCAACAGCTGTGCATATGTTTGTAATTTGGTGTGAAATTTGAAACCTTCCACCCCTGAGCGAGGTGTGAGGACAACAATAATTGTTGTACAGAAAATTGTAAATGCCAGTTTACATGTCCAGCAGACATGTGTGCAAAATGGGCAGCTATGTATAGGGCATAATTTTTTTGTGGGTACAGAGTGCCCTTTTTTTTTCAGGTGAGAGTGGTATGTCAGGTACAGGAAGCCAGTATAGCTGGGGAGGTAGGTAGGGGAGGATAACAGACAAGGCAAACAAGACGCATACAGGGGTGGTGTATGACACATGTGGGGGGGGTTACACAATTGACGGGGATGGATGTTTAGATATCTCTAGCCCATGAGCCCAAGATGGCAACAGTGGAACTGAGATCCCCACCCATGGGCAGTTGCCACTGTGCCTTCACTGCCCAGGACGGGGCTGTGCTGGGGGCTGTGTAGGATGGGCAGCAGGCACGCTCGTGAGTTGTGCCACCCATGCCTCAAGCTGGCGTAGGGGCCCAAGCACAGCATGCCTGATCTCCCTACGCACCACAGTCCAGACACTATGGAGGGTGAGTGGATGTTCTCCTCCAGCCACGCTTGCAGAGGGGGGACAAGCCCCATCCCCTGCAGTGCTTCCACCCGCAGGTGGCACAGGGCCACTGGAGGAGGGTCCAGCCTGGGCACTACTGCCAGGTGCACTCGCCAGCTGAGGTGGGAGAGGTGGGTCCCGCTGGAACCCGCCTTCCCTGTCATCCTATGTTTTGCATTATTTAATGACAGTTTGGGTTAGTAATATGCAATACCATTCACAATTAGTTGTAACAGCATGCATTAGTATTCCCATTAACCAAACACTCATAAATTCAAGCCATTGAACAGCAAGCATAACACATGCATAATTTGAACAACAATACACAATACAACAACATGCAGGGTTGATTGATGGTAACAGGCCATCAGGTTTGGATGTATGAACAGGGCACATGCATCAACGTACATGCAAATATGTATGAACCAACAGTACAATTGTCCAGGGGAGTTAATTGTGAATACACATACCCATTTCACGTGGAATGGATTATTTGTGGTTATAGGGTAGGGTGAAGAAATATTTCATTAACAACTTCAAATACCTATACATATGCTGTACATTTCTACTAGCTGCAGATATATACACATTACAGGTCTGACTACAGTTTCCTATGTGTAAACTTATGCATGTTGGTGATAGGAATGTTACTGCTACATCAATATACATTTCATTTTTATTCATACACATTCATATCTGGCTCTGTTCAGCTACAGCATCCTGCTGCATTTGCTTTATATGGCTCTAGACAACTGTGGATGTTTGGTATTTCATACAACCATACTATCTGCATATTGCAAACTGAGAGCAACATATCCAAATTGTGGTTCACACATTCCAGCTTCAGTACTTTATTCCACACATTTTGCTGTTGGTTGTGCCTGTCACATTCATTTCATTCTGCACTGACTGCAGTATACTTTATTCAGGAGTTATTACAACTTCATTGGTGGATTCATACCTCTTTCTCACACTCACTTGTTTTATTTTTACAATTCGGGATGGTACTTAATTCTAGGCTTTATTAACATGTTTTACTTGGTTATAACAATCCTTTCCAACAGTCTCACTTGTGTCATGTTTCAGAATTTAAACGGGGATATATTTCACACATGTGTTTTACTCAGCTTGTGTAGCTGTAATTTTCAGCCTGCTGCAGGTTATGCACTATTATATTACAGGTGGAACACTTGTTTCATTTTTATTTTTGGATCACAGGCTGCATCACACTTATGTAATCACACAGTACTAGCAGAATCTCTCTTACACTGTTTACTTGCACTTTATATTAATAGGTGACTACACTGCACTCTTTTGCAAGCTGTCATACTTATATTTTTTAACAGTTACAGGGAGAGAATTGCTAACCTGCCTGGTGGAGAAACCGCACAAGCCTATCGGCATAGTCTCAATGATTCGCGGAACGGACACCTGCAGCTGCAATATAAAAGAAGAAATATTGGAATACACATCTCCATTATATCAGCTAGGTTAACTTTCTACATAAATAATTGCATGTAACTTACTCAGTAGTGGGGCGTTGGGCATTTGCCGGGCCTCCTGGATCCAACGGTTCAGTTGGTCCTGCTTCCATCGCTTTAGGTCCGCATGGTGGTGATGGACCTGTTCACCAGTCCTTGGTATTCGTGTGGCACTGGTGAGATCATGTGCCAACCGGTCCCACACCTCAGCCTTATATGCTCCCCACAGGACCTGGCCCTACATGAATTGGGCCTCATGATCGTGGACGAGGAGCCAAACCATATATTTAGACTCCTCAACGCCCCACTTCTGTGCTCGGAAGCAACTACCCTCTCCTACACCTGCCATCCTGACTGCAAATCGGTTCCACAATCAGTTATGCTGTGTATTCCCACATATGGGGCTCATATATGCCATTTTTCCCGCACTTATCTGTGATTGGCCATTTTGGAAATGTATCAGCTTCACAAAACCTGCTTTGTCATGCTTCTCTTTCAATTAATTCCTATATATATGCTATTACTACATTTGTAAGAGTATCTGTCATGGCTTAGTGGTTCAGTACTTTGACTATGGTGCATGCTATCCAGAGTTCGAGCCTGGCCATTGCTTTTTATATTTTATGACTGTCTACACAGGCTAGAAGGTGTGTCTGTGTAAAGGCAGTTTTGATACAGCTTGCTCAACATTGCCCGTCAGTTAGCTTGATGGCACGGTGCGCAGCTCCGCGCAAACGGGTTATGCTGGTTTACACATCATTTGGCTGTCAGCAAGCATATTACGCTCAGCTCAGCTATGGGCACACAGTTTCAGCTTGTTAACATACTGCTCAACCCCGGGCACTCATTTTACACCTGTTAAACCACTGCTCACCTACGGGCAGATATACTCAGCTTGTTAGAGTGTAGCTCAGCTATAGGCACTTCTGACATTTTTATTTTATCACATATTTCTTCAAAATACATGGCCCATTTCATTACATTTGACATAAAATATAATTTTATATATGTACATATATGTCAGGGAATTGTTTTGTTCTTATTTCACTGAAAATAAAAATTGATGTTGTGGGGGCTTGAACTATGACTGCCTCCACTTCAGCCAACGTCTCTGCCACTATGCTATTGCTTCTTGGCATACTTTGCATATTTAGATCTTATATGCTTTTCCACTGACTGCTAACTCTGGCTAAGCGACGGGCACGCCCGCACAAATGAGCGCAATCACGGGCAAACACCTTTAAAACTTATAAAAAAATATATAACGTTCATTTTTACATTTTATGTTTATAGTCTGTGGGGGCATGTGTTTTGTTGTGTTTATTGACATTTACGTGGACTCTGTCGTGGGGGTTTACTTTCGGGACTGTTACTCTTCTGGGGGCGTGTCCGTTTGCAGGGCTTGCCCTACGGACACGCCCCCTACTTTCTTACACAGACTGTGTTAGCCTTGGGTGTAAGTCAGCATGCCCTCATAAATATGCATGGAATGCTGACGTCACACCATTTAACTGCAGCCTCCGTGTAAGACTTGTAACTCTTACACGGAGGCTTCGTGAATCCTGCCCCATGTCTTATATTAAAAGCAGAGATAAGGAAAGAATGACCAGAATACAAAGAGAAGACAGAGCTGCATTTCTGTAAATGTATTCATAAATGTTTGTATGATCACTTATTTGCACTAAATAGGTTAGCCACACATTTACAACCAACTGAGAATGTCCAAATGTATGAACTGCTTACTGGTTATGAAATGTAAATTTCTTGTATGTACATGATTTTATTTGTATTGCATAGTGGTATATGTGTGAAACAGTGATAACCCACTATGACATTATTTAAGTACAAATGTCCAATGATTCAGTTCCACAGCTAACTGTTTCAAGATTGTTTTACTTATGGTTTTTTTTTGGCTTTACCATTTGTGCAGCACATGGCTTAGCACAAACACGGTTAACTGGCTAAAAAATGAAAATTTAATGTCAGTTGCCTTATGAAGCACAAACAGGCTCTGCAGCACTGCACATCAGTCAGCAACATCGATGGAAAATACTGCAGAAATGACACCAGTTGCACAGCTGCCTTTGTAGCACAAAGTGTAAATACATTGAGCTATGCAAGAGAGAAGAACAGTAAATGTGGTGTTGGTGTCCAGTAATAGTTATTTTACTATGGAATGGTCATAATGATTATTTACATAAATATTATGTCTGCTATTGCCTTTTATATTTGCACATTGCCTACCTATGTGCAGCCAGGGTTCATAGCTTAAGAAAAAGAGTGTATGAGTTAATTTGTTTTGTGTTCCTTTGCGCAAACAGACTCAGTGGCAATGCACAGCCAACAGCACTCTAAACAGTGCTGAGTGTGGAAAATTAACCATTTGATTGGCTTTCCCTGTGGCACCAGGTACAAATGTATTGAGTTTATGCTCAGAACACTAGTGAGCCAGGGTTCTATTCCAACACCATCCACATTTAGCTCGCAATTTTTCCAAAAAATGTGATTATAAAGGTAATACTGTATACCAATAGCTTTGTATAACAGGTTGTCTAAGCATAGACATACTGTTTTAGGTATTATATGTATTACATGTGTAACTGGTTTATCATGACAATATGAATATGTAATTAAAACTGCAGCTGCATTTATCTGATGCTCACAATAGTTTACTGACAATCATCTACACCCGTCCCATAACCCAAATGTAACTGTAAAACAGACTGTATTGTGAGGTATGTACCACAAATCACAAATCTATTAATAAATTAATGCAAGTATATGCATTTCCAATATATTGTCAGACATTAGTCCTGCATCACACCTGACAATGCAAAATGCAGGACCTTATAATATCACACACATACAAAATTAATTGAAATATAGCGCCAGTCGCTCTTTAAACTGTGCATCCCTGATGACCATGACTGGCAAACACTTCTTCTGTGGCAATAAGGAATAATCACCTCTGTGGACAAGTATGCATTCCTATTTTTATATAGGTTTGATTCCACATTGTACAAATTAATTTTAAGAATGTCCACACAAAATATGTGACAATCATCCCACTCATCTCTCCAATGTCGTGGCTTAAAAGCCAAGTCATTTAGCATTTCCATGTTGGCCATTCGACAAAGTGGAACCTGGTATAGAAGCACATATGCCATAAATCAATGCCAAGTCTCAGATCAACATTGCTGTTTTATAAACTCCCTTTGTCTTTGTTTGGCAATGTTTCTCTTCGGTTACCATTGCATGAATGTGGTTGGCATAGTTGTTTGTTACTGAGCACTGGTCGTAAAACAGAATATCATGAATTGGCAGGAAAACACTTGTACTGTTGTTTGAGCACCTTTGCAGACATGGAAGGAGATGAGAAGGATGATGTTAAATTCAGGGCACAGAGGTGGCATGAGGAGAAGTCAAAAATATTTGTTGCACTCCTCATGAAGAGCTACAGTCATAAGCTGCTGGAGGGGACTATGCTGGGTATTATTATAAGGCTAAGGCTTGGAACAGCCTAGCCAAGGCTGTTTCCAGTGTGACTGGCATACTAGACACTGGGGAGAAGTGCAGGCACCATTACAGTGACCTGAAATGGAACAAATAGGCATGACTCGACCAGTGGCTGGATGAATTTAGACCAGCTGATATCCCACAGCTGTGTAAGTATATGGATAAAGCAACTTTAGATTATGAAAAGCTGTAGACAGCTAAGATTGGTATGCATAATATTTTCACATCTTTTTCTCTCTCCTTCACTATTTTACAGCTACACATGAAATGTCAGTTAACAGTAAGGCACATTCTGAGAGAGTGACAAGACTAAAAGAGAAAAGGGGTATGTATGAATCACAGATGAACATGACTGTATTAAATATATTGATATTCTATAGATTAGTGGCAACTTAAGCATGCAGACCTCAACTGTAAAAGCAAGCATGCATGCATTCTTTGGTAGCATGGTAAATGCATTAAACAAGTATAATACTGTATTCAGAGCAGGTGGGTTCAATTACAAGTAATCTATACAGTCACATTCGACAAATATAATTTTTAAATTTTAATTGCAGCAATATTGGCTTTAATGTCATATTGTTAGGTTCATTTGTAGTGTCTTTAAAAGCATATATGGAATATCTGCATATATCAACTGAAAACTAAGAGAAGAGAAATCATCAGGCCCAGAATCCAAGCAGAAACGGTTTAATAAACAATGGTATAAAAGAAATTAACACTTTCATATATAAATGCTGGACTTCGACAAAACATTTCAACTCCCTGCTAATCACATGACCCCCACTAATTATTTTAAAGTGATACACCTATTCAGTTACAACAATATAAAAAATATTGTAAACTACATAAAATTAATACAGAATAGGATATAAGAAAAAATAAATAAAATATTACACTTACAGTACCAAAATTAATGAATTATAACATTTTTTGAAAAGCCACATTTTTATTAAACTAGAAATATTTATCAGTTCATTTAGTCCTGGATGGGATGTGGCATTCAAAAAGATCTGCCAACACAATTCTCCCTGATCTAAAATGATTGTACATAGACTTCCTCTACGATTTGGTTGAACCTGCTCTAAGATAAAAAAGCAAACATATGATCAATGAAGTTAGATCGATGTTTGTACAAAGCATTGGTGCTCTTCTGTTTTTTTCATTTCATAAACATGCTCAGAAATACACTGTTTCTTCCCAAATAAAATGCAGGACATTGTTGGCATAAAGCAATGTATATCACCCCCTGTGTGTGGCAATTATACTGGCCTTTGATGTTAAATTTCTTGTCTCACACCTGAATACAGTCACTGTTTTTTATATATTGACATTGATTACATGCTCCATATTAACTCATTTTTCCATGGGACCTGTTGTTGTATTGTGAAATACTATCAAAACATTTTTTGAAACTGTAATCTTGTTTATATATAATTCTGGGGCAGGGACCCAACTTTTCTTAAACTTCCTAATTATTTGGCAAAAGTTACCAATTCTTAGATAAAATGTTGGCAATATGGTTGCTATTTAAGTTGAATGTGGTAATAAAAGAATGGCTAAAATTAACCTCAGGAGGGAATAGAGGAATAATTTGTTTTAGACAATCCTAACAATTGCTCCAAAGGGGTACTTTCCAATGACACCAGTGTTTGTATGACGTGCCCTAATGATGATGAAGGATTAAACAACAGATGGCCAAGACTAAGTAAAGGGCTGTGAGAATGACGACTAAATTTGATGATTTCATCAATGAGTGTAATCTATTGTCTGGAATGTTTACTAATAGGGGTTATCCTGTGGTCATGGTCCAATCAATTATGTCTGAAGTCATCAATAAAAAAAATCGAACATATACATTGTTAAAACAAAGAAGGCAGCATAGTATTCAAGCAGGATCCAATTTATTCAAACTCCAAAAAATATAATAAAAACAAAAAATGTCATTAACATGTACTAAGCACTTTCACCCATCTCCACAGTGGGCATTTCAGAGTACAATGAACATAGAACATCTACATTATTACATTATTAAATACACTACAAGTAACACAACACCCTAGAATAGCAGCCTATGAATGGTTCAAATTAATTAGCATAATTAATTAAATTAATTAAATTTATAGTACCTAACCTTTTTTCTTTCTTTTTATGAATTCTAACAAAACATAATGCACTAAGAATCTATAAATCTAAAAAATCTAAAAATGCTCTAGCAATTTATGGTGAGTATAAACAATGACTAAATAGTAACTAAATATATAATATAATATAAATAATCTTTACACTATAAATATATAATTTAAAATATGTAAAATATAAATACATAGTTTCTAAATGAATATCATTTAAAATAAATAGATAAATATTTATATGTATATATGAAAACAGTCGTAGTTAATAACTAATAATTAATGTTCAATGACACCTAAAACATAATAAGCTTAGAAGTACACTAAAGTTTGTATATGTACATACATAAGTAAATAAATAAATGCATATATTTATACTTAAAAACTTAACTCAAAAACTTTAAAAACTTTTAAAAACTTATACATATACATTATTACTTAATACATGTACATTGTTCTACTTAGTCTTATTATGCTTTGCTATTATTATGCTTTGGCTAATAAGAGAAGGGAGGAAAAGAAGGGAGAGAGAGGAGAGAAAGGAAGAGAAGGATGGAGTAATGGGTAGTGTCTGTCTGGTATGAGACATGTACAGAGGCAGGAGTTTAGGAGAAATCTCTTTAGAGAGTGTTTGAATATGTTGCTACATGGCATTGCTCTAATATCTGTAGGAATAATGTTCCAGTCTTCACTGCTGAGTAGGAATATAGGCAGTGAACGATAGATTTTTTCACTTTATGGATTTCAAGGAGGTGTTTCTCAGGTGACAAAAGAGGGCAAATAGGGAGGTAATTGTTAAGAATAGTGCTGGTTGCTGAGCAGGATGAGGATTTGTAAACCATTTTATGAACAAGGATGAGTTTGGTGAAGTTGAGGTAGTGAGGTAACTTAAGTCAGTTTAAATATCTGAGGGCTGAACAGTGGTGGGAGTCATTTGACTGACAGCAAATCTAACTACTTTGTTATAGCAAAGCTCAAATTTTGATCTTAGGGAGATCGGAATGTTGGTGAAAATGTGTGAGGCGTACAGTAGTGAAGGAGGAAGGAGGTATGTATTGGCTAGAGTAACTCTTGAGGAGTTGGTAAGGATTCTTTTTGATCTATAGAGCATGCCCAGTTTTTGATGCATTGTTTTTATGCATTTTTGAATATAAAGATCAAATTTTAGCTGATCATATATTATGACACCAAGTAACTTTCTATGAGGTACAACTTCAAATTCAGTATTGTTGAGAGAGGATATTGTGAATGGGTCTTTTATGTGTGTTTGGGATTTGAGGAAAAATAAGAGCAGTTTTATTTTATTTGGATTTAGGAAAACCAGTTGTCACCGAGCCAGTTTTAAATAGAATTGAAAGCCTTCTGAGGGGTAGACTTTAACTGGGAAGGACTATTAGATGAGCAAATGACAGTGGAGTCATCTGCATATTGTATAAGTGTAGCTTGTTGGGAGGATGTATGTAGATCATTTAATAATATGTTAAAAAGGAGACGGCCAAGTACGAAGTCTTGTAGGACACCTGTATTAACTGGGAGAAAAGATGAGTAAGTAGAGAGCCATTTAACTGACTGTAGCTGGTTAGATAGGTAGATAGAGTGCCAAGTGACTGTTGCACTTAAGAAGCCTAAAGCAGACATTTTTGGTAGTAGTTTGGTATGTGAGACTGTATCAGAAGCTTTAGAGAGATCTAAAAAGAGTGAAGAAACTAAATTGTTGTTATCTCTGGCTTTAATGACGTGCCCTAAAAAGGCAACAAGGGCAGTTGCTGTGCTATGATCTTGGGGAAAGCCATGTTGCATAGAGGATAATAGATTTTTTGAGAAAGTATTGTAAGTTGTTTATGAATACATTTTTCTAAGACCTTGGAAAGAGGGGGCATAATTCCAACTGGTCTGAAGTTAGTTACTTCAGTAGAGTTAACCCATTTATGAAGAGGAATGATTTAATTTTTCCAGAGAGATGGGACATATGACTCATGAATGGATAGACGGCCAAGGTAGAGACTGGGTAGGCAATAGAGGGGGTAGCAATCTTTAGATATTAATATGGGAGATTGTCTACCGAGGGTAAGCAGGGATTACGATTGTGTAATAAATGTTTATATAGGAAGTAGACACATTAAGTTGAAAATGGCATTGTTAGAGTTTTGAAGTTTGTCAGGGGTGGAAGGATTCCGTAGGGAGTCCTGGGTGAGGGTGGCTATTGTGTCTATAAAGTGCGAGTTAAATTTAGAAACAGTTTCTAAGGGCAAGATGTCTGGACAAGGGTTATGGGTACTAGGAGTTCCAGGATATAACATTTTTTGATAGTGGATCAAATTTTTGGCATTTGTGTTTTTGGTTATCCTGTGGGTTGAAGGGTTTACCTTTATAAAGGCAATTCATGGTAGATTTGAGTGCTCATATGAGTGACTCGTAACTATAAAAGTGAAAACGCCAATAGTCCTTAATGTTCGAAAAACAGCAACTCAAAAAGCAGATTTGCTGTTTTTCGAACATTAATATCGAATGAAAAAAAAAGAAGTGTAAAGCAGGGGGCAAGCCCCCCTGCACCCCCATGTGGGGGGTTGCGCACACCACACACCCCCTATTTTAATATTCTGACTCCGAGATCGAACTACATTGGGGAATGGGACCATTTCCCGATCCCCACTATAGTGCAATCTGCCCCACAATGTTGAATGTGCAATGAACGAATGTCAATGTGCATTCGCTCATTGCACATTCGACCCTTTTTCTGTTCAGCATTTGTATATCTTGCAAACTGCCTTTCGCACAATTGCTGTTCGCCTGTGTGCAATATGCACATCCAAAGGTAAACCGGGTTGAAGTTAATAATACTTCTTAATAGAAGTAACTTGTTTTTTGTCATGTTTCACAGTTGTTTGTAGGTCTGTAGGAGAGCTTGAGATTTGTATTTTGCCAGTTTCTTCAAGCGTTTTCTCTCTTATACATTAATTGTCTACGAGAAGGGGATAGCCAGGGTGATCAGGGGAACTTAACTCTCTTTTTCTTATAGGAGCAAGGCTATTGAGAATGTCAAGAAATATTGCATTCAGTTCTGTAACAGAATTACCCAGTTGTAGAGAATAGAGGATGGACCAAGTAATGTTATTAAGGATGTCGTTAATGATCTTGGAATTGAAATTTGAGGAGATATGGCAGTCTTTATAAAGGTGCTGTTTAATATGGTGAGTTGTTAGTCTCTGAACATGGATGGGATGGTGATCACTGAGGGAGTTTAGGATGTTTTTTGGCGTGTCATAAAGATTTGGATTTGAGACTAAGATCCAGTCCAGAGTAGCCCAGTTCTATTAGCTTTGTTATGAGTTGTTTGAAACCTTATAGATTGATACGAGTGGAAGGGTAGTCTGATGTGAAGGTTTGTCAGTTAATACTGACGTTACCAAGTATTATTATTTCATGAGAAATGGAACTAGATACCCAGTGTAGGATGCCTTCCAGAATAGGGATGTTATTTTCTTGGGGAATATATAGGGCAATTATACATAGTGCTTAATGCTCATTTAATTTAGTGTGAGAAACAAGGATCTCAGCAGAGAGGAATTTAGGTAGAGAAATAGAAGAAGGAGAGACAGAGCTATGGTAAGAGAACATGATTGCTACATGATCACCTTTTTTATTTAATCTGTCAGAGCTGATGATAGAATAGCCGGGTTGGAGAATTTGAGTCTTTTATGTTGTTTAAGCCAAGTTTCTGTAAGAATAATGTCTGGGGAGTAATGAGTGATACAGGAATGAAATTCAGAGACTTTGTTTACTATACTTTGAATATTCATGGATATGATTTTCAATTTTTTTGTTACCTGGGTTTGGGTGGACCACTGCATAACATGATCTTTTTACAGTATATATACGCTAGCGAGATTTTAGCTGTGTTGGTATTAAATTTAACTATAACGTATATGAGTTGGGAGAATGGCTAAGAATTTTATATCTGAAAATGAGATAGAAGGGTAAGCTAAATAAGCTAGAATCAAAACTAATAGTAAATAGCTGGTAAGTGACAAAGGCAGTATGCGTAAGGGTGGGGGATTGAGAAAAAGGTGTGATAGTTATTATATGGCATGTAAGGTATGATAGTAGTAGAGCAGATGTGTGGATAGAAAGATGAGGAGCATATTTGTGCATTAGAAACAAGAGTCTTGAAGACAATGATGGAGGATAGATGGTATATGTATGTACAATTATGTTACAGATGGAAATAAAATGAATGAAAAATAATTAAAAAGAAATAAAAAGAATTAAAAAGAATTAGGCAAGAATTTGAATAGGTATGTAGAATATGGGATGCTAAGAATGTGGAGCAAAGAGAAGGCTGATTGGAGAAAAAAAGATGGCAGCTATAGAGATATAACACAGATAAAGGAGAAAAGAATGCTAAAGGGAAAGAAGCATAACTGGAGGCAACAGTGGGTGTAAACAATGAGATGGAGGCTGAGGAGTGCTGTGGAAGAAAGGTATAACTAGATAGATGGAGCATCAAGGGTGGAGATATGGATAGTATGATTTGAGTAGTGGGCGCTAGTGACAGTTGAAGGGTAGCAGAATGATAGGTTGCTTGGACCGGAAGAGGAGGAGTTATGCAGAGGAAGAGGAGGGTTTTGTGTAGGTATAAAACTAGGGATAGTGATCATTGGTGGGATTTTCGGGGAGGGGTGGGGACCAGAGTGACCCCAAGTGAAGTGAGGGTGAACGGAGTGGCTGTACCAGCTGAAATGACAAAGAAGTATGGAAGGGGAGAAAAAATATCTGTAGTCTTAGAGGTGAGGAAGATAAGAAGTCATATGTGGTCAAAAGAGTAAAAGTGTAATGTCACTAGAAAAGTTGTTAGGAGAAAGAGCAAAGTAACAAATAATAGTAGAAGGTGCAGTGTTACAGAGTCATAATAAATATATGGGGGTTAGCAGAAATATTTTCAAAGCAGGGTGTTAACCAGGTGCAGGTGTAGTTAGTAGAAAAGCCTGCCTAAAGAGATACTAAGTACTGCAGTTTATTATTTTTATTATGCTTCAGCAAGGAAAGGTCACTGTTTACTTGTTACAGACAATGAATGTATTGGAAGTTATAGGGGGAGACAGACACATTCATACTGCAAAGAACAAGTAAGGTAAAGTATGATAAGGTAGGTAAAGTTGGATGGAAATGTTACTCATTGGTAAAGCAAACTGTATGAGGGTCACTCACTCCAAGGATGTTAACCTAGCCTCTGACATAATAAATCATGTTGGAGAGATAGAAATATCTCTCAGACACTACCGCTTCTCTGGAACAAGCTTCCCATTCACACAAACCAAGGCCTTTTCTGACCCTATTTAGTTGCAACTTACATCAATAGATGGTTGATGGTAATTCTGCTCCTGGTGGTACGCCCATGTCCCACATGGACAGAGGCAGTTGATCATAGATAGCATAGCATAATTTCATAACTGTGCAAACTTTGTTCACATAGCTATTTAATATTGCAAAACTCATGTTCAGTATGGCTAGGCTTTTATGTCATCTTGGAACATTAACCTAGTACTGTCCGATGAACCTATGAAACTATGAACTGAAATTGTATACTATGTACAGCTATAGTGTGACTGTACAGCATCACAGACATAACAGTACATCACATCAGTGTTTCCACCTATTAGTTTGCATGAACATATATGCATGCATGTCAGAATTTCATGGCAGTATAACATTTTCACTGGCAACACCAAGGAGACAGTGATCTTCTAGCACATGTCTTGAGGTTTACATGCTTTTAGAGTGCATTCCATGAATGTTTCAGTGTGTGAATGAGATATCATAGTGTCAGCTTCCTCGATCATTGACACTAGAGTTTGTGCTGCTGTATTTTCTGTATACATGGGCATAGCTGATGCATTGCTATCAGTCTCACATATTGCTCTACCATTCCTTATATCACACCACTTCTTAATTCACTCATCAACTGCAGATGCTTCAGACAATATCCATTACTATTACATTTGGCACATGCATGCAATACTCAGCTGTGTATAGGGAATCCAACCATAGTAGTGTGCTGTTTGTAAGTGTTGTTATCCTTATGGCTGATACATATGTCAGCCAGGGATGCTTTAGTCAAGTGTATTACATTTGGCACAGTAAGCTTGCATGCATCTTGTTGCCCATTCAAAGCTGTTCTTTGGTATGAAGACCTAGCAGTAATTGACAGTGCAGACGTCCTTTCAAGGTGTTGTGCAAAATGCATGTGTGATATGTCTTTCTGTGCTGCACCCAGTAAATACAGAGATCATTTACAACATCGTTAGCATGGTTTTGATTCTTGCACATGTGGCTTGTGGCTTAGGTGTCATGCAGACCTCTCAAATGGTCAGAATTAACCCTGAATACAACTCTAGATTTAACATTGTCTCACTTAATCCCTCCAAATACAGTTTATTTTTGGAAAAGGGTACTGAATTCTGAATTCCCCTTATAGAATACTGGCCGTCATTACAGTTGTACATGTCTGCTTCTGCAGAACAAGTATAATAACATAAACTCACATATTCTGGCAATATCACAGATTAATGTTGTTAATATTTTAACATTTTTGTGATTGTGCTTGTTTCCATCAGCAGTTGTCCATGATTCTGTTGCTATGACTTCATAATTGGTTGTGAGGTGTTCTGACATTTCAGTAATATTCAAGTAAATCATTTTGAAGATCATCACAGCATGCACATACCCCTTATTCCATATACCATCCTTGCTAAATGTCCTCTCCAGTGAGCATGTTAGTGTGATGTTTATATCACAACTATTCATCTCCATTGACATGTTGCCTTCTGTGACAGTCATATATATATATATATATATATATATATATATATATATATATATATATATATATATATATATACTATCATGTGTGGTGATATACATATACTCTCACAGGAGGTGTAAACAGCAGTATGTACTGTGCTATCCACTTATGTGCTTAATATATGCTACTGACTTGTCTTGGAAGTGTGCATACAATGACATATCCTTTCATGGGTACATTGCTATATTGTATGTGCCCTCTTCCTCTTTCTTCATCCCTATCATTCATGTCTGTGGCCATTTTAATCAAAACACTTTCCTTGCCTAGTGTATTTATGTAGCATTGCGTTTGCCCTTGCTGATCACCCCCATCTATTATTTCAGTCTGCAAATACTTTTTGTAGTGTAAATTGCACTGAGTCTGAAAAAGGTCCATGGAGATCAATGTGTTCTGGCCTGGAAAGCAAACAAATATATAACATATAGAGTTATACGTTACACTCTTGTGTTTACATTTTTAAATGAAATGACACTTAGAAGTAAGTAGCTATTCCTGACTGTCTTCCTTAGTATACCAGTGCAGGATCTGTCTGGACTACATTCCTTATATGTAATGTGAAGGTGACATTGAAATCCCTAGCAACAACTATTTTCCAAATGTTTTGATACTTTTGGATGAGGATGACTATTTTCATCTGTGTATACTAAGACTCTGGTTACTACCACCCTCATGAAGTGTCTTGATTTGTGTAATTTAGGAACTTATTGTCCACTCTCCAGATTTACTCTTGTAGGTAAGGTTTTTGACAAAGTAAATGCAGATTTATCTCTGTCAGACATCTTGTGATTCCTGCATCTGTGTCAGTCCTGTTTTCACAGCTGTGCACACCATTCAGACAATTTGTATTCAGGCTGTGACAGGAGGGGCACTGCAAGTTTTTTCTGACTTTGATCCTTTTTAATCACTTGATAACCTTTCACACCATGGATTATGACATCTTGATTGAGTGATGGAGGTCATACTGCACAACTAGCACTTGTCCTGACAGTTTTCTCTCTTGTCTCTTCTCTCTTGGGTTGCGTTCAGTGGGTAGTTTCTTTGGTCAGGCCTAGTCACCATCTTCTTACATATTAAGAGTTATAGGTCTCAGTACTGGTGAAACTTCTTTTTATCATAGGATCATAGTAAGTTACTAGGCTATTTGCCTTGAGGCCCTTATATGCTTAGCCAAGAATTTAGCCCATGTTCTGACAAGTCAGCCCCCAAGTATGTTCTACCACTTATGGCAGTTACTTAGGGTATGGATGCTCAGTATCAGTTTTATGCTGATGACTTCCAGCAGTACCTCCCCTTTCCTCATGAACCTGTACCACAGTTTACTATTCTTGAAGACTTCCTGGATTCAGTCCTTCAGTGGATGGCACATATTCATGTAAAACTCAGTCTGGATAACAACAGTCAATGCTAGATAACCTTAGCATTTGCTATGTAACACCTTCTTTTCTCTCCTTAATGCACATCTGTGGAATTCATTGGAATTTGGTCATCTCATTTATGCTTTGCACATGCAATTTGAACTGTATTATACAAATGTGCACCTCTGTGTTTTTCATGTTATCGACCACATCTAGGCCCTGAAAAGTCTCTCTATTGATGATGTGCTCTGTTATCTCTTTTGCCTGTGTGGACCATGCACACGGTCACTATGGTTGGGAGTGGTTTCATTATGGTATATCTAGTTATATATCTGACAAAGACCTGGATTTCACTGATGTCATATTTGTCTAATCACTTCTGGATACATGCCAGGGAGGTCTGCATAGTATGGTCTGTATGCCTATCAGATGACTGACACATAGCAGTGTTTTGTGTATGCAAGTGCATGTCTACTAAAATTGTTATATTTAATATTCCATCATATCAGTGAGAAGTGAGTTACACCTATCTCTGTATTTCACAAATTCATCACCATGGGTCAATACTTCTACCTAACATTAATGCCTTAACATTGTTTTATCTGTTATGACTATGATGATAATACTCTCCAAACTAAGAGATGTCATGCTTCTTATTTTTCAGGAGGGGAGAAATGATTTGCCAAGTATGTAAACCACCATCTCTTGCTCTGCTGTCTGACAAGTGATACAGACATGATAGTTTCCTAGCCTGTGGCTGTTTTTCTCAAAAAGTTCATATCTGTTTATGTATTTCAGGTTTTATCATACAAAAAATATCCCACGGGTAGGTTGACAGTATGTCACAGTATCATTGAATGAGAGTTTGGTATAATGGTTAAGGTGCTTACCTTAAAGGCACAAGGTGTAAAGTTTGATTCTCACATGGGGTAATTAGCTTAAAATAGCCCACAAGTACAGCCAGCCTAGTATGAATCTAATCAGATGAGTCATTGCTCTCAAGAATCAGACTCTTCAGGGTCATGCTGTAAAGACAAACTCAGACTGTATTGTAGGAATGGCCAATAATTGTTGTGAGATGGGTGGTGTGGACCTCTTTTTTCAGGAGATGATGAACACCATACAGAGAGCATAACAGATACTATAGGCATGAGGTTTTGATGAGTAACCAGGAAGATAAAATCCTTCTACTTTTCTACATCTGATGTAGGTTAACTGCCACAACTACTGTAGTGTAGTGCTGCTTGTTTATGACCACATGCTGGCTTCCTACCCTATTGCCATTTCTCTTTGTTTTGAATATGTAGATCCACAACATGGCTTCTTTATTGGCAACAACTGTTGGCCACAATTTTAGATTAGGAACGGGAAAAGGTGCACCACTATGCACTGGTGATACCATACATATTACTGAGCACATTCATTGTCTCTTAATCTGGATACAGTAATTCTGATATACTAATGTGACCACCTCTATTATTGGATACTTTTTGTCCCTTTTCATATTAGTCTTGTGCTGTATGCATGTATGGTTATTGCAGTGATCTATTCCTAGTGTGGTATATCTGGTTCTTAGTTCTTTGTACCCATCTATCTTCTCCCCTACTATTAACCAACCTTCATTTGTACATTCACCTTCATTTTTGCCTTCCCATTTTTTTCAGGCCCACTATGTCTGTCCAACTGTCTTGTTTGCTGTATTTGGCAGGCTTGTGCTGATTTTTTTTGTCCTGTGTTTACCATTTTATTTTTACCGTTTTTCTATATGCCTCCTATTCTGCTTCTTGTAAGAAAATAAAAGACCTTGACCAAACAAGGAAGATGTGACCAGCCCTAACTTGAAAACTTCCACTTGATCTGTCTCATGCCATATCCCTAATGTATTTAATTGTTTGGGTTGATCCCCTATGTTCATATTTCCTTTCCCATTAATCCACTAATGGAAGTACCATACATTGTTTGTTGTGTTCCCGATATATGTTCCTGGCACTAACACCAGTGTAATACTGTTTTACAATGCGGACCTGGCTGAGACAAATGTTTGGGAGGCTTTTGGTACAGAGAACAGCTGTAGACAGCTGCACACTTTTAAAATTAAATGATTTATGTATTTTGTGTTGTATACTTTTTATGGTATGAACACTTGCAGGTCAAATTTTTCCACAGTGAAATGTTGTTACAACATCTCATTACTCAGGTTGCTGAACTTCCATAAAATCATATTTTTCAGCCTGATAACTTCTTTGTATTTACAGTCATTTACAACTTGGGGAGAAATCCTTTTGTAACAGCAGCTGTCTGCACTTCTCTTCAGGCCTTTCAATATGAGCCTTAAATCTTGACTGTTCTTGCTGTGATCCAAGGTTGCCTGGTTTTCAATTTCTACAACTGCACTAACTTGTTCTTCATTGCTATTTACAAGTTACCTGAAAACTCTCTGATAAGTTTGTAGTGAGTTATGTGGGATGCACAAAAAATGTTTTAAATACTATAAACATTGTACACATTTATCATGAAGAAATATATTTCATGTAGAGTTGCATTAGGAACTTATCTGGAAAATATTAAATATGCAGTTACTATGCTGAATTATGCAAATTGTCATGTACATTTCAAACGTTCATTTCAGAAGGGCAGTTTACATTCTGAAGTCACTTGTTCAGACATATTTGTCTAATGTAATGTAGGGATCACATGAATAATTCTTTTCATAAACAAAATTAATATTTTATTACTTACAAGGCAGACATTCCACAGTATTTTATGCTAGGAGTGCCAGACTTTGACAAAAATGGCTTGAATCATAATTGAATATCTAGTTCTTTTTAGCATCTGTTGGTATATTAAAACATAATTCTATAAAGCATTAAATTCTGATTTTCTTGAGATATCAAAAATTTAGGCTTACTAAATCCCAGAGATCATAACTGAAAAAAGTACTGCAAGGAACATAAAATGAATATTAAAATATGCAACTGTTCTTGTAATATTGAGCCGTAGGAAAAGGGCAAGCTGACAGAACAGGCACAATAACAAATGGAAGTGAATTTGTTTGAGAACAGAATAAAGGGAATGTATATTAAACGGGACCTTATACTGGAATTTCTTTACTTCTCACAAATAGAGAGAAATCAATATATGTGTATGAGGTTTTACAAAATTAAAGCAATCCAGTTGTGACTGATGAAAAGCAATTTGTTACTAGTGGGTTGATTTTCTGGCAAGCTCCACAGTATTTCGTTTTGCTTGACTGCTGTGTCTACAATGAAGCATAATAAACATAAAATGTACCACTTATTTGGCAGTACTTACTATATGTAGTACTGCTGTTTTGTAATGGATGTACTCCTGCATGCGAAAGCTGGATTATAGCATATCTGTTTATCAATAAATGGTGTTAATATTGCCAATAAGCTTTTTAAAGAAATCATCTAATCATAAATTGCATTCCATGGTTATATATATTTTCTTAAAGGTTTTTTGTTCTATAGAAAAAAAGGTCTCTGAAAGGGAAAGTATGGTCCTGAGCTCCACTTTCTTTATATTGATCCCTAATTTACCACTGGAAATGGTTGTGTTTAAATGAAGATACAGTACAGCAGGCTTCAAAGGATTGCTAAGAAGATTGCTTTTCCCTTCTGCTGACAAAGGTTCGCATTTCAGCTGAAAATGGATGGAGCATCATTTAATTTGTGCATTTTGTTTACCACAGAAAAAAGAGAACTTAACCATTTCCAATATGTGCATTTTTTCTTGTTTGTCTTGTTTCTCAAGGACAAAAAAGTACAGAAACATTAATACTTTGATAATGTAGCTTGCTTATATTCAGTGTTTTGATTTATTCAAAGTTTATATAAATCTTCCATCTGTTATTGATATTAAAAATAATGTCACATAGTGGAAAACCTCTAAAATTAAAACATTAATAAAATGAACTTTTGACCGTTGATCAGCAATATATGTTATTGCAGAAGGCAAGCTACTATTTTCATCTCTAAATAGGCAAATTGCTGCTTTTGAATGACTGATTGAAAAGCATTAGTAGCATATTCATTACATGTATGACTATGAACAATTTAACTGTCAGACTATCATGCAAGTTGTTAAAAGCTCCTTTGTCCTACAAAATTTATGATCTTACTTTTCAGACTAACTTTCACACCGACCAATACCACATTAGAAAAAAAATTCCTTTGCTTTCATTATACTGTGCTACATACCTCCAAGACAAGAAGAAATTCCATAACCTCATACTTGTCTCAAATGGAGTGGTGGTGGTGTTGGGAGGGGGGGGGCACTTCACATTTTAACCCCTTCCTTCCTTCCTGTGCCTGGTTAGTAATAAATTCTTTCTGTAGCTCTGAAAAGCTTGGAGGGCTAATACCACATCATTTTTTTTCTGAAAGATTCAAGTTATGTTCCTTTAAGGCAAGTTTTGCCTCACTGCCATAACACGATACCCAAAAACACATCTTTGCCTACTCTTTTTTATGAACTCATTTTAACTTGTGTCTTGATATTATGTGCTTGGCTTGACTCCATTAGTAGAGGGGTATCATAATGATCCAACAGATGTAGCCGTGATGCTAAATTTTTTTTAATTCTTGAGATATGTTGGCATATTTGCTTGTACATTTTTCAAATATATTAACATGTTGTCTTTAAATGGAATGCTAGCATTATCCATAGACCATTTTCTGTAGATCTTTATCACAGAAATGTATAACAAAGATGCCATCAACACTTTAACAGTTGCTTTACTCTGATAAATATGGCTAAGCTGATTCTATGTTATGTCCTTAACACCAAGCCATTACACAAAAGTTTCCTGTCAGATGATTGTAGTTGCTGTTTTATGATGTCTCAACAGAGCCCTTTGGCCAGTACAGGGGATAAATGAAAGCTACCCCATTCATATCTCCCTGTGTCCTCTACAAAAGATAAAAGAGAGGCATAATACACTGGTGATGCTATTTAAAGGGTGCTTCCTTGAATAATGTAGCCCTTTTATGCCTCAAAAATCTATCATGCATTGTGATATATTGTAGTAATGCACCTTGCCTGTTAAGTATATAATTATCCCTGTCTGAATTAATGTGATCAGTAAGTCTCAAACAGTAGCCCCAAGGAATTAAAGGTTTTTGCACTTTGAAGACAGAAACGTATTCCTGGATTGGACAGTGCCATACATATGTCATGATAGTAAGCCCTTTATACATTTTTTTGAAGACAGAAACGGATTCCTGGATTGGACAGTGCCATATAAATGTCATGATGATATGCCAATTATAAATTTCTTTGAAGACAGAAACGGATTCCTGGATTGGACAGTGACATATAACTGTCACGCTAATATGCCCTTTATACATTTCTTTGAAGACAGAAATGGATTCCTGGATTGGACAGTGCCATATAAATGTCATGATGATATGCCTGTTATACATTTCTTTGAAGACAGAAATGGATTCCTGGATTGGACAGTGACATATAAAAGTCATGATAATATGCCCTTTATACATTTCTTTGAAGACAGAAATGGATTCCTGGATTGGACAGTGCCATATAAATGTCATGATGATATGCCTGTTAAACATTTCTTTGAAGACAGAAACGGATTCCTGGATTGGACAGTGCCATATAAATGTCATGATGATATGCTCTTTATGCATTTCTTGCACTTACATTCAACCACAGGGATCTCTAAAACTGAGATAGACATTAACCAGTGACCCTTAGCTCCTAAAGAAAAAAAAAATGATGACATTTCCCCATCTCGTGAGTTCTGTACATAGGGATATTGACCAATGTCTTGTCTGAGGGTTATCAATATCTTATACGAAGAGAGCCTCTTATTCCTGAAGCAGGATGCAAAGATCATTGTTATTAAGTTTTTATAATGAAAGCCAAGCCATCCTGGTGCAGTTACTATTGTCATCAAATCTCTAAACAATTATCTCTTGCTTACCTTTCACTGGAGACAAAATATTCCCCTCTAGTCTGACTTTGTTACTTACGATCTCATTGAGCAACTAAAAATCTTTTTATATGTTGTCTATGAACTGTAATTCACTTATGTCCATGTTTGTTAACAGATCCATTGTGCTGCTCCATTTACTAATGATGTGTCAGGAATTTTATTTTACAGTTCTTTGTAATTTTGCTCATGTTATTTGGTCATCTGCAATTCTATCCCAACTACTTCCATCCATGGTGCAAAAATCAATCAATCAATTAATCAATCGATCGATCAATCAGTTAATTACACATTAACATTAAGGCTTTTATTTATGATATCTTGTTTGTTGTCAACTCAAGATGCCATCATAAGGCATGGCTCATTTTTCTACAGTCAGCCAATCCCAAGCTGGAACTTTATACCTATCAGATCTGACTTACATTTTGTCAGCCATTCTTCCCACAATAACATTATGACCATAATGCAATTGTACCAACAGATGTACAATTGCAGGCACAGGGACCCAGTCCCACTGATGCTGAGAAGAAAGAAAAAGCATTGTGTTATTTACATGGCACAAAGTTAAGAAACCCTGACTATGATACACATGATTTGAATTTGATGAATAGGCTTTATACTAAAGTATTTGCCAGAGAGGGATAGAAGTGAATGGCCAGCACTTGCTCGCTTACTTCATCCCATTCATGTCTCTCACTCTGTCATTCACTCTTCCTTTATTGCTTCTCTAGTTTCAGGATTTTCATCTCATATCCTCCTGTGAACATGCTTCATTTTTTATTCCATCCCAGTCCCCTTCTATTACTCATCTACTTGTTGGTACACATTTTTGTATCCCTCTCAGTTTTTTCCAGCTCAATGTTTTTGGGAATCTTCTTTATGATTTCTACTCGGTCATCTTGTTCACTCATCCCATATTGATGTTTCCTTTCCTATCTCATTTAGTGTCTTAAGTTGTCTTTCATTAATTTTCAGGAAAAATAACTACCACCCGCATCTCTTCCTTTCTATTCCTACTTTTCTCTATTCCTTCCTTCACTATAAGACAAATTTCATATCTCCAGTTATCTCTCCACATTGTAGTTGTTTGTCTGCACTATTTGCATCATTGTCCTCTATTTTAGTCACCTTCTACCCTTCCCATTTTTATTTTGATGCATTTCAAATTCCTGCTCTCCCCCAGCCATCATTAAATATCTTGCACCATTTCATATATAGTAAATGTCAAGGCTCCATGTTCATACCTATTCTGCTATTATCTGAATCTTCCAGTACCTATTTATTTCTGCTTTCTTATTCAGTATGCAGGTATAACAAACATTCTAATTGTCCATTATTATTATCTTACTACCTGTGATCAGGATGCACCTGAGGAATTATCCAACCTTGTGGATTAGTACTCCTCTCTCCTGTTTTCTGCATTTTCCCAGACTTATATTCCTATGTATTTCACTTCTGCCTCTGTTGTATTTTCTCCTTTTCCAGCCACACCATAAATATTTTATTGATAATGCACTCTATGCCTGCACCTTTCTTAAAGCTTTTAATATATTTTCATATTAAATACTCTACTTCATCTATCACCATAGCAAGCAGGATGCAGTTATCTGAGAATAACTTAAAGTATGCCCACCCTCCCTCCTCCTTTCCATTCTCATCTAATCTTCCTTCATGTGTCTTATTAGCACTCCTATTAGAGTTATAAAAAGAGTGGTGACAATTGTCATCCATGCTTTGGGACTTTTTGTACACTTACTTCACATTTTCATTAACCTTTGGCCAGTATCTTTGTTTTTGGCTATTTAGACATCATGGACCCCCACTAAGCACATTTGACCCCATATTAAAACCACAATAACCAGCAAAAACCTAAACTATAATACAAAGTAAAAATCTCCAGCACCTCGGCACAAATCCTTTCAAGAGTACAAAATAACACACCCAAAACACATTTAAATACTTAGTCACATTAAATAATTGAAACCAATTAATACATAAAAATATTAATTATATTAAATAATTGCATTCTGAGTTCAACCCAGCAGGTGTCAGTATATCAAACTTCAAAATAAAAATAGTCTCTTTAAAAAGCTTCTTATCTTTTAGTTGATCAACATTCAAAACCTTAACTTTTTCTAAAATAGTCCCTTGAAAACAACTATTATACATAATTCAAGTTTAAAGACCTAGTGTACTTTTTAAGGCTTAACACAGTGTTTGCTATGTTTGCCCTCCTTGAGGGTACAAAGTTTAAGCCCAAATGCAAAACTTTCAAATGTTTTTTTTTTTTTTAAACATAAAGTAGACACATTTATAACATTGTTTACAGGTACAGAATACCTATTTAATTGTCCATTAAAGAATGTGACACTATTCATTCTCTTCTCCTTAATGTGCACATTCGCTGACTTCTGCCCTCCTTCTTTTTAGCCCTGCTAAAAAAGTCTTGGTACTAGCCCCACCATCACTTTCATCATTGATTGTTTCAGGGTTGTTAACAAACAGTCCATTGCCAACACTAGAAGTTCCTGCTTCCACAATATCCATTACATAGCCATTGGTTCCTTCCCTATTTAAAGATCTGACTTCAGAAGTTGCTTGAAAGTTCTTAGTTTTATGGGCATGGACTTCATCGGTGTGTGTCTTAAAAGGGAAACGTTTGGTCTGATTGTTTGGTGCTTTGAATTTATCCTGGTTTGTGTGTTTATTAAACACAACAACCAAGATAAATTTAAAGCACCAAACATTAAACAGGGGAGGAACCAGTGTCTCTGTAATGGAAAACGAACAGTGTCAAGTTCTTCAATGGACAATTAAATAGGTATTCTGTACCTGTAAACAATGTTATAAATTTGTCTACTTTTGTTTTAAATGAAAACCATTTGAAAGTTTTGAATTTGGGCTTAAACTTTGTACCCTCAAGGAGGGCAAACATATCAAACACTGTGTTAAGCCTTAAAAAGTACACTAGGGCCAGGATTCACTAATCCTTCGTGTAAGACTAACTAAGTCTTACACGGAAACTGCAGTGTAAGAGTATGATGTCAGCATGTCATGCATATTCATGAGGGCACGCTGACTCAACTCTAAGGCTAACACACAGTGTGCACAAGTGCAGGGGGCATGTCAGACTGCCGAGCAGTCCAGTTATCCATGCTCCTGCAAGTGCCTAAACTGCAAATGTTGACTGAAATGAGCGAGTCCGCTCAAATGTCTACATACCCAGCACTACACTCCCCCACATTCTAAATCCCTGTACAAGTTTGAAATGTAAAGCTTTCCTTTTTTTTATTATTCCCGATATAGCTGCCCGTATTTGCACATGTATGCGTGGGTTTGCCCATTGCTTAGCTACAGTTAGCAGTGTAGACATCGAAGAGGATAATAAACTACTTATATGCAAATTAAGCCAAATAGCAATAGTGTAGTGGTAGAGCCCTCACACAAAGAGGAGGCATTCCCGATTTGAGTCCCACCAGTCCCCTTCCTATGTTCTGTATGAAATGTGTGCATAAAAAATTTACCTTTTAAATTTCAGTAAAATGCATTGACATGGCCTTTGTGGTAGTGAACAATATATATATATATATATATATATATATATGTATGTATATATAAAATAAGGTGGAATGGTCATGCATACTGATAAATGCATAAGTAATGTGAAGCACTGCTAAGCAAAGTTTACTAGTATTAAGCACAGTGAAGTATAATTGCTTATAGCTTAGCACTGCTTTAACTAGTGCAATAGTTTTGCGCGGAGCTGCGCATTGCACCAACTAGCGCAACTTCAGGCAATGTCGGACAACGTAGAGCAACGTCGAGCAACGTTGGGCAAAGTTGAGCAAAGTCGGCTAAACACAGCCACACCTCCTATCTGGTCTGGCCAGTAGTAAAATAAAAAGCAATGACAGGCCTCGAACCCGGGATACTGTGCACCATAATCATAGTACTAAACCACTAAGCCATGACAACTTTAAATATGGATGCATTTCCAACACACTCATATATATCAATGGAAGTTTACCCATTGCTAAGCAGGTTTGCTTTTAGCTGAGATTTTTCAAAATCGGCCAATCACAAATGAGTGCGGGAAACAAGGAAATGCATCCATATTTAAGCTCCATAAGCACTGCTAAGCAAAGTTTACTAGTATTAAGCACAGTGAAGTATAATTGCTCATAGCTTAGCACTGCTTTAACTAGCGCAATAGTTTTGCGTGGAGCTGTGCATCGCGCCAACGAGCGCAAACATAACATGAATCAATGGAAGTTTACTCATTGCTAAGCAGGTTTTCTCTTAGCTGAGATTTTTTAAAACCAGCCAATCACAAATAAGTGTGGGAAATGAGGTATATTTAAGTTCCATAGGCGGGAATAATTGCCATAACTGGTTGTAACTCCCATCTGCAGACAGTATGGCCAGTGTTGGAGAGGGCTCTAGTTTTCGAGTACAACTGTGGGGCATTAAGGAGTCAAAAGTTATGGTTTGGCTCCTTGTCCATCATCATGATGCAAGACTCCTACAGGGCCAGTTTCAGGGCACTGAGTACAAAGCAGAAGCCTGGCACCGTTTAGCACATGATCTCACCAGTGCCACAGGCATCCCTCAGACTGGTGAGCAGGTCAGATACCAGTACGCAGACCTGAAGAGATGCAAGGAGGACCTACTGAACCAGTGGATACAGGAGGCCCGTGGAATGGAAAAATGCCCCACTACAGAGTATGTAGCCATGGAATGAAGTATGTAAGAATTGCTATTGTAGTCTATATTATGGATAGGTATGTCTCAATATCCCTTCATTTACTTCACAGCTGTAGGTTGCCGTGCTGCGAATCAGCAAGCCTATGCAGGTAGGCTGCTAAGGCTGCGCCACCAGGCAGGTTAGTAATTATTCTGCATGTGTGGTCATATAAAAGAAGTGAGAGAGCCTGAAAAAGAGTGTTGTACCCCATTAATAAAGGTATAATAAGTGTGGAATAACTTCTCTGCATGTACTATTATACAAAATAAGTGAGACAGCATGAAAAGGTGTTGTAACCCATTAATAAAGGTATAATATGTCTTGAATAAAAGACCTCTGCATGCACTGATATATCAAATAAATGAGAGAGCCACTAGAAAAGTGTGTAATGTAATTAATAAAGGTATAATTCCTGGAGTGTGGCTGTGTCACTTTCTTCGATATGTTGTTGTACCCTTGCATTATAGAAATAGTACTGTTGTATTAAGTGTAGTCAACCCACACATGGGTAGGCCCATACAAAGTGGATGAAGGGAGTGCCAGTAGCTGTTAAGCATATATACAGTCCTCAACTGTCGGTTCATGGCCAGCATGTACAGGTTAATCTGGCACATGAGTAGCTTGTTATTGTGTTCCCAAGAAATGTCAGTGTGCTGCTAGAAATGTAGGGGGCTGTCAACATATACCTGATAATGTCACCTGAACACATCCAGATATGCAGATACAGAAATATAAATGAAAAATATTAATATGTAGCAGTAACATCTGCATCCAGGACAGTTTGTATGTCAGATACAGGTCAGGTATATTAAGAACTAGCAAAACCCATTTCACAATTTAACGGACATTGCCTAGTGTAATAATAAATGTAGGGGATATATAACTGCAGTCAATAGGAATGTAGTATAAACTATAAGTATATATAAGTTGTTAATGGAGGTATCTTTTTACACCCTACTGTATGTGCATAAACAATGCAATTCCACACATCAATGGGTATGTCTAATCTCTTAACATTTGTTGGGACACATGTCCTATTGGTTTATAAATATCTGCATTTACTTTGATGCATGTGCCCTGTTCACATACCACAATCTTGGTGGCCTGTTGTCACCAATCAATCCTGCATGTTGTTGGAATGTCCACTGTTATTCTATATATGCATGTTTTATGCTTGCTGTTCAACTGTTGGAACTCTGGTGTGTTGGGTTAATGGGAATACTACTGTATGCTGTTACAACTAAATTTGAATGCTGTTGGCTATTACTAACCCATATTGTCATTAAATCCTCCTAAACATAGAACATATGGGAAGGCCGGTCCCAGCGGACCCACATGTCCCACCTCAGCTGGCAATGGCACCTGGCACCAGCAGTTCCGGTGCCCAGCCCAGGACCTCCTCCTCCATTGGTCCTGTGCCACCATAGGGTGGAAGTGCTGCAGGGGATGGGGCTCATCTCCCCCATACAAGTGTGGCCACAGGAGGGCCACCTATTACTCTCTGAACAGTCTGGGCTGTGGTGCATAGGGAGATCGAGCGTTCAGTCGCTGATCCTCTATGCCAGCTCGAGGCAAGAGTGGTGCGACTCATGGGTGAGCCTGCCCCTCCTACGCAGACCCCAGCACAGCCACCCTCCGGGCTGTGAAGGTGCAGTGTTGACTGACCATGGGTGAGGATCTCAGTTCCACTGTTGCCATCTGTGGGCTGATGGGCTTGCGATTTCCAAACACCCTTCCCTGTCAATGGTGTTCACCCACCCCATGTGTCATACTCTGCCCCTGTATGCATCTTGTTTGTCTTGTCTGTTTACCCCCCCAACCTACCTCCCAAAATATACATACTTCCCCTACCCCACATTCCACTCTCACCTGAAAAAAAAAAAAAACGGGCAATCTGCTCCCACAAAAAAATTATGCCCCATACATAGCTGCCCATTTTGCACACATGTCCACTGGACACATAAACTGAAATTTAATTGGCAGTACAACATACTTCGCTGTCCTCACCCCTCTCTCTCTCAGGGGTGGAAGGTTTCAAATTTCCCTTCAAATTACTAGTATATGCATAGCTGTTGCTGTTAAAGAAATGGGCAGCTATGGACCTTCCCTATACCCGTTCTGCACATCCCGAGCTGTTTTCCCTACTGTCTTTCCCTCTTTGTGTCCCTTATTCACCACTTTCATATCTCCCCATTTTCTTTTCTTTCAAAGAAATGAGCACGGGGTTAGTGGGAGTAAGCACTTTTAAGCAGTAGTTAGCGGGTTTGTGCGAGTGTGCATCTGTGTGCGCTTAGCTAAGTATTGCTAAGCATCATGCAAACCCGTGCAAACCCACTTACAACTGCTTAAAAGTGCCTTAGTCACCCTGCATGTGAGGGGCCTTGTTCTGCTCAGCAGCAAAATAAAACACCAATGTCAGTCTCGAACCCCAGACCTTGGACACACTAGACTGCATGAAGTACCTATAAGCCACAGTAGATATACAGCAGGTCATTGCTGAAATATATATAACATGCATCAGAATGAGTGAATGTAAAGGTAAGATAGGAATGCCATAACACAAAACCTGTTCTGTGGAACTTTACCAGTAGTTGTTGTGGAATAGCATTACATGACTGTGATAACAGAACCAGCCATTTTAGCAGTAAATAATGTTACAGCAGCACTTTACAACCCCTACACAGTATCATAGCAGGACAATCCACACCCGAATGTACAACATACCTGTGTGTTCAAGGTCCAGCAAGGATGTAGGTAGGCATACTCAGAAATGGAATTGTCCTGTTTTCATGAGCATCCTGTGCTAATGGCAACAAAAAAAAAAACACAAACTGTGCCGAAGTGAGTACATTAATATCCACAGTATAGCAGTTCACAAACAGTTCATGTGCCAAATGGAAACATCTCAATAACTACGTATGTAGGCAGCTAATTGCATAAGTAGAAAAGAAACTACATACTCCCATGTATCTTGTGTTAGCATTTGTAGGGGTGAGTACAATTCTACACTGACAACTGTGTATTGGAAGTGGCAACATTCAGGTCTGAGTACAACATTCAAATCACTGGCTACACCCCTAGCATCAGATACAAGAAGTACACCAACCTTCTGACTTACATAACAGTGTCCACAGCAAACGAGCACGGTTCCCACTTTGGAAAGCTGAAAGGGCTACGCCTACCTGACCTAGCAATTTATAGCATTTGGTTGCTATGACAGTGAGTACTGCAAGTACCACACAGCAGGCTGCATGCAATTGCCAAATGGTGGCCAACAATTGGTACAGAGGCCATCACATGCACATGTGCAGATACCTATAAAAGCAGGCTGAACTAGCTGTCCACACATGCAATCATTTCATTGCAGGAATGGAGAGAGAGAGAGAGAGAGAGAGAATGCTGACACAGATAGACACAGACAACAGCAACAGGAAACAAAAAAGATATAACAGAAAATATATATTGAAAAAAATATATTGAAAACAAATATATATTGAAAATATATATATATTGCAAATAAACTATATATAGAAAAAAATATTCATTGAAAGAAAAGATATTTAGAAAATATATATATATAAACAACACCAAGTGCACAAAACACACAGAACTGACTACTACAAACACATACAAAGGAAGGTATGTAACAGATATGTATTTACTGGCATGTAGTAGATGTTTTTGAAGACTACTCTACATAGTTTGAATCATCCATATGTGGCAGCAGTACGTATCCATGCACAGATGCCCTGCATAACTACTGCCATGAAGAAATCAGTGTGTAGCTGTGTGCATTGGGATATGACTGTGACATATGTAGTTCAGCATTAAATGTCAAGCATCTGATTCATGTTATCTGTGTTCTTTACAGTAGTGTGTACAATGTCTGTTTGGGGGAGTAGCACATACAGTTATGTAAGCATGGATATGACAGAGTAATAAATGCATGATAGTCATATTAACGTGTAGCTTAGCATTGGCAACAGCTGTACCAGGCTAGTATGGTAATTTTGCATTTGCAACTATATATACACCCTCTAATATTACTGTGTGCTCACATGTGACACCTGTTCATGTTGCAGCAAGGCCCAACAGGTCAGACGTGAGGTACATGGACTTACAACAGTGTGGTCCTAGTGTGTGTATGGCACACACATACGGAGAGATCTGTCTGTGTCAGATATATTAGCATCTGTACATGGTTATATATATGTTGTTGAAGGTTGTTATGTGCATATTTCTATGTAGGTTGTAGTGTGTGGCAAACCAGACAGTATACAGTGCTGGTATATGACATGTGGTGCTTGAATAATGTGGGTATGATTCGTCAGGTTTGCAGTGTTGCAGCCAGTGAGGCCTGCCAAAGCTACATGGGCTGAGAACACCTTCAATGCATTCCACACAAATCTATGCAATATTATGACATAACTGTATACCTCACAACCTTCCCATACTTGAAATTCACACCATGAAAGGTGGACTGTATATGTGCCTATATGTATGTGTACATGTACACCAATGGATGTTTATATGTATGTGTGTGTGTGTGTGTGTGTGTGTATATATATATATATATATATATATATATATATATATATATAGAGAGAGAGAGAGAGAGAGAGAGAGAGAGAGAGAGAGACAGGGTCATATTTACTGCAACAGATGCCTGGTGACAAAGCCATGGACTCAAGCTCAATGTTGACACTGCATTGGCATCCCTTCTTGCAAAAACTCAGTACCCATTAACTACCACATAGGTGGTAGTTTACTTAACACCGAAGGTGTGATAAGAGACCATGGGACACAGGAGGACTGTAGTCTCCCCTTTGATAGTCACAGTGCCACACTAGTCATGTAATCTGTCTACTTGGCACACATCATCACAAAATATGTGTCATCCAGGGAAATATAGGGCAGTGTTCCCCTCTACTCCACACACATAAAACCCATTACAGAGTGCAATGCCCCATGTGGTATGTACCTCACAAGACATCTACAGCAACTGGAAAGGACACAGACATACCTCACAAAGAGTAATACCGGCCTCAAACAGATGCCCTATGCAGACCATCTCAAAAAACCACAGCTAGACTGTGTCGCATACCGTCTACCCAGAGGTGACCTTTGCCTAACATGCAAAGCTATGTGAAACCCAGAGCTGTTGGACATGCTCCACTTAAACAGATCACAATCCCTATGAGCTACATGCTGTAGGGACCTAAACCTTGCCATCTCAATAAACAGCACATGCTGGTGGGATAGATCCCTATCTCAGAGACATCCCATACTCTGGAACAAACCACCTATCAATAGCAAACAAAGCTCCTAATTAGCAGTCGTCATATATAAACCTGATGATTGTATGTGAGATAGGAATACACCCCGGGAATCACCTCTGTGGATCTGCATGACAGGGCCACGTGAAATGAAATTAGGCCAGGGTAGCGTATAGCTAGACATCTATAGGTCCTAGGGCCAATAGCCTATAACCTACCTATGAACCGATACACATCCACATGTACTTGATGCAAAAATTGCTTTGTGAGGTTGACTGAGTGTGATGGTGAATGTGTTGGTGAATGTGTCAGAGTTCTGTATATGTGTGATAGCTAAGTGGGAAACTGTTTCTGTCATGGTATTATGTGCCCTATCTGTGATCCCAGCAAATGATGTGTATGCTATTGCTAGGCAGAAAAAGCAGTATGCCAGATGGTCTGACATAGTCTGTTGGTGTCGATTGGGGTGTTCCATTGTAGGCTACAGCAGTACATGTATGCTTATTGAGTGTTACTGCTGGTGAATCCAACCTCTGAATGAACTGTAGTACTACCTGAAGCTGTATGCCTAAACAGCACAGTGTGGTGTATGTCCACATGTCCTGGAACCACTGTTTTGTTTGTTCCCCGTAGTCTTCACAGATGGCATACCTCAGACATAAGGTCTTGTAACTACTGACACAGAGTACTGTATAGTACACAGGTAAAGGTCATGTGGGTTGCCATACCTTTGTGTCTGGTATGTATGTCTGATGTGTGTGTGTGAAAGCCTGTACCATGGCCTCAGTCATATGTGTGTTACAGGATATAGGTGCGTATCTAGCAACATGTATAGTCTAGTACAGCAGTATGCCACCTATATTGACGAATGAGCACATATATTAGGCAGGGGTTTGCCATCAATGACTAGTGTGGTATACTGGTAATAGTGTGACTGGACTTTACAATCATTGCAATGGATTACATGTTACATTATACATTAGCTTGATATATACCTCCTGTGGCTAGGTGGTGCATCGTGTCGCATACAGTGTGCCATGTACTGTTGCATGGTCTTACATATTGGTTTATCTTTGTTGCTGTGCAAAACATGGTTTGATATATAGTATGTGCCAGGCACTGTCAGGCAGTTGTGGGTTGAGCACTGATATGTGGTATTGAAAGTGTGTATGCTTTGACAGCCAATAGGTTGCTATATATGGCAGTTAAATGATATCTGTACTTCAGAATGTTAAGTGTGCCACTTGGCTTGCTCACACATATTGTTTCTATGTCTTCCAGGGTCATGGCCCACCATCGTAATCCCTCATACAGCCCAGCAGAGGAAGAAGTTATTACAGCCATCATGGTGTAGCACTACACCTGGCTGTTCTCAAGAACCAGCCAGGACCAGCATGAGCGGACTGCACTGTGGCAAGATCTTGTCCGTAGGGTAAATGACATAGGCATGCATAATCGGACATATGAGCAGGTACGCCATCACTGCAGTGATTTAATTAGACATGTCCGGCAGCATGCATCTGATATCCATAGACAACAGCTTGCCACGGGTGGTGGGGTAGCCATCCATCCCCCCTCACCACAGTGGAGGAGCTGCTCCTGAGCCAGGTGGCTCCTGGCCAAAAACAGCAGCAACAACAACTAACATGCATCATCATGGAGACTGGAGCCACCCAGCAAGTTGACATAGAGTGTGCAGGTAACATGGCATAGCTGTACACTACTGTTACCTCTATTGGTAGATCATGCTTATGTGAGATGTGTAGTGTGTAGTTACAAGTTGTGGTGCCTAGCGTTGTGCAATAATAAGAATTCGGAATATAATATGCAGGCCTGTGACTGTCAACAGTCATACTACTGTAAGATTGCAAACACACAGTAGCAATGCCACAGTTGTTGCCACTGACAAACTGTCTCATATCCTTGTAGGTCCCTCTGGTGTGACAGCAAGGCAGCAGTCCCATGCTGATGAGTGTGTTCTACATTTAATATTGCTAATTACATGTGCATGTCATAGGTGAGGTGTAAGCCATGTACACGCCACACACCAGCGCATAATGCATGCTGCGCATGTTTGCTGTGAGACTATGCACATCTCAGTTATGTGAGTAGCTAACTCAAACACATGCAATACACAGAGCATCCCACACAATTGTGGCAACACTGTAGTGGATGTTGGATAGGCAGAGTCGATACACATGCACACAACACACACAACTGTGTCATACGCAGTACACGTTAACATGCTACACATGGCGCATTCAGACACTCGCTGTAAGGTCACACTTCAGTATCCCAAATGTCATCCACACAGCACACATAATATACCTGAGGGGTAGAGGCCTCTCATGTGGCTGTGCGACACTCTTCAACACATAACACATTCATGTTAGACAATGCCCCCTATTGGGCACCTTACAAACCCATGTAACAACTGGCCGTGAAATGGTGAATGTAGCCATGGTACTGCAGTTCAGGTACAGCATGCTATGTGCTGGTCTGGCACACATTAGTAGCCTTGAGTGACCACATGATGCTGCATGATGATGTCTCATGGTACTACACCCCATCCAGTTACAGTGGCCACGGTACTACACATATCATTAATTGCTATGCACCTCAATGGTGTGCGTGTGCAATCATATACACCTATACACAATATGCATAGCAATCACCATTTGTACAAAGTGACACACATGTCTTGTAATGCTATTGAGTGTATAGGTCACATGACACACATTGTGTAGGTGTGATGTTTAATGTTGCAGTTGTGTGGTAGCATGCCATGTCATGGCTGGCACTGGCAAGTCCACAATATGTCCTACACTCACCATAACCACTGTGCAATGGCTATGTTGAGCAATGGCATTCCATCAGGTATACATGCACCACTCATCCTGTGTGTATACATAGCATGCATAGCATGCATGTGCTAAACCTGTGTCCACAATTATCTGCTAAAGACACAGATGCTCTAATCAGAAATGGATATCTATGTGACACACTGATACACATGCAGCCATGGTATGTATACCTGTGAGTGATGGTGCACAGGACATTGCAGAGCTTTTAATACTTGCACAGCAATGTTGTGTCCATGTACACATTGCGTTTCAGGGTGAGGCCAGTCACTGAACAAAACATACATGCATCAAAGTCATGTATACTGTTATTAGCAAGGGCTGTCTATACTCACACTGCATGCTGTTGAGCAACACACATCCTGCATGCTATCACATTTGATATGTTTGGCTTGTGATACTGTACCCCACCATCACATGCTATTGAGTATGTTCTGGATTGCTGGTGGTGTGTGTCTGTGAGTGTGTGTGTGCGTGTGTGTGTGTGTGTGTGTGCATGTGTTCATGTGTGCATGTGTGCATGTGTGCATGTGTTCATGTGTGTATGTGTGCATGTGTTCATGTGGTCATGTGTGCATGTGTGCATGGGTGCATGTATGCATGTGTTCATGTGTGCATGTGTGCACGTGTTCATGTGTTCATGTGTGCATGTGTGCATGTGGGCATGTTTGCATGAGTGCATGTGTGCAGACATCATGTACAGGTCGTAAAGTGTGTTTCCTGTCTCCCTCTCACGGGTGCTGATTTTTGGCTGGTTCACTGCAGCAGGGAAGCTGATGTCACTAAGCATGATAGTGATAATGATGATAGGTGTGTTGAGGCACAGGCATGTCTGCCAGGTTCTGTCGTTGGGCCAACAATCGACAATACACAAGTGTCCACCCCATCCATGCACACAGTCATACTGCCAATACATCCATCACCAATGCCCTTAGCTGAGGGACAGTGTACAGCTGGCATTGGCCAGGAGAGTGTGGTATCTATGGCACATGCATCCCAACACAGCAGCCATACCCAGATGTCTGGAAGGGTACCACATAGGCAGATGGCCAGGGGTTCTTGTCAGAGCACTGCTGCTCATCATGCCACTGGCAGATGTGCCACAGGTCTTACAACCTCATGCATGTTCTAGGCTGTCATGGAGGCACAGGCACGTATGGAACAGTACACCAGACAGGGACTAAGGGCACAGAGGGCACATAACACCACTTTAAATGAAAGTATCATTGACCTAGCAGGTGCTATCCATAATTACACTGAAGTCATGGATAGACGTTGGGGTGAGACATTAGATGTCCTACGCAATGTCATGTTCATGTGTCAGAACAGTGCGGGACGGGGGAGACATCGATGAGGACGTATGCCAGCAACATCAGCAGCTGGCAGTCACCACAGACGTCCCTCAAGTCACAGCCACTCCCGTATTGCCAGTACGAAGATCTCTCCAAGCACCATTATATTGGGCGACTTCAACTACCCAAACATTGACTGGGAGCACTACTCAAGCCCCAGCACCTTAGCCCAAAGGTTCCTGGAAATTATAAACTCAAATGCTATGGAACAACTAGTCACCACTCTCACAAGAGGGGACAACATACTAAACCTGATCATTACCAACATGGGGATTCTATGCTCCACACCAGAAATATATCCCTCATTGGTAAGATCAGACCATAAATTAATTTCACTGGATGTCCACATCCCGACCCCACCCCCAGCCCAGAAAACCACAGTGAAAAACTTCTCAAAAGTGAACTTCTCACTTCTCAAAACTGAAGTGAAATCCTTCAAGGCCCCAGGGCCAGTGGAAACTACGGCCCAAACTGCAGAATCCTATATAAACACATTCTACGGACATCTCCAGGAATGCATGGATCATGCTATCCCAAACAAAACCAAGACCCAATCATCCAAAGGCAGGCGTCCAGTCTGGTGGACCCCTGCCATAAATAAACTGTACAACAGAAGGAGGAAGCTACTACATGATAGATCAAAATCCCTAATAGAGAAGGCATCTCTGATCAGTACTAGCAAAAAATTATGATCCCTCATAAAATCCTCCGAGGCCAGCTTCGAGAGAAAAATTGCACAGGACACCAAAGACAATCATAAGTCTTTTTTCAGTTATGTTAGGAACCTGGGATGCAACTCCCAGACTTGTTCTGAGTTGATTCTAAATGACAAAAAATACACTGAACCCACAGACATCACCAATATCCTGGCAGACAGGTTCAGTGCAAACTTCTCCACCCCCTCCCCACCAAAAGAACAAGTATCTATCCCGGCAGAGGGCTGCCTCCCAAACATCTCTGATGCTCAGGTGAAGGCTGCCCTCTCCAAAGCAAAAACACTGCTTCCATGGGACCAGATGGTGTCCCAGGTTGCATCCTACATGAACTCCAAGAGGAACTAATCCCTCAAATAAAACAGCTATACAATCTCAGCCTCACTACAGGATATGTGCCCACAGAATGGTGTACAGCAACAGTGGTCCCACTCCACAAAGGTGGAGCCTCTACGGACCCTGGAAACTATTGCCCCATAAGCCTGACTAGCTTAGTCTGCAAGGCTATGGAGAGGATCATCATGCAGCTCATAAACAAAGACATTGGGAACCTACAGACACTAGATCCTACCCAGTGCTTTATCAAGGCCAGATCCTGCCTTTTGAACCTGGTTGACTTCTTTGAAACAGTCACCAAAGACATAGATGAAGGGAAGGTAGTCCACACAGCCTATCTGGACCTTGCAAAGGCATTTGACACAATACCCCACTCGGGCATCATAGATAAGCTATCCAGCTTAAATATAAACCCCTATGTCACAAGATGGGTTGCAAACTGGCTCAAAGACAGAACCCACAGAGTGAGAGTTGCTGGAGCCATGTCAGACTCGAAACCGGTCACAAGTGGCATCCCACAGGGTTCTGTCCTGGGACCACTCTTGTTCGGTATATACTTTTCCCAGGTACAGACAAACGTGGGAAGACTATGGCTCACCAAGTTTGCAGACGACTGCAAACTGGGCGCCATAATTGACTCTCCAGCTGACACAAACATCCTTCAAAAAGGTCTCACGGAGACAGATAACTGGTGCCAACGCCATGGTTTAAAGCTAAATGCCAAAAAATGTATAGTCATACCCTTTGGCAAAAACAATGTGCCCACAAATTACCACATAGGCGGAAACCCATTAAGTACAGAAAAAGTTATTAGGGTCCTGGGGACCCAAGTTGATCGCAATCTCTCATTTGAAAACCACATTGCCAAAGTGGTTATAAAGACCTTCTACATAGCCCACCTCATCACGAAGGGTTTCACATCTAGATCAAGAGAGGTAATCGTGCCCCTTTATTCATCCCTCATCAGGCCCATCATAGAATACCATGCCCCTTTTGGGATGTACCTTACCCGACACCTGCAGCAATTAGAAAGACCCCAAAAGTATCTCACCAAGAGGATCAAGGGTCTCAAACAGATGCCATATGCTGCTCGGTTAAAAAACTCCAGCTCTACTCAGTTGCATACCTCCTACTTCGAGGCGATCTATGCCTGACATACAAAGCTATGTCAAATCCAGAATTAATGGACATGCTCCACCTCAGTAAATCTAAATCCCTTAGAGCCACACGCTCGAGGGACTTGAACCTCAGCACAGAAATAAATAGAACTTGCTGGAGGGACAGATTCATAACCCAGAGGCTCCCTTCGCTCTGGAATATAATTCCAGTTCATGTGAGGCAGAGCACTTCACTGAATCTCTTTAAGAAGAATCTCGATAGGTGGATGGGGGATCATAGGTTTGTCCCAGGGATTACTCCCGTGTCACTATTAGACAGAGGCACAGTAAACTAAACCTTTAAAAGGGCACAGTATGCTCAAATCAAGGGGTGGCGTAAGCCATACAGAATCGGGCTAGGCTTATAATTGCCCCAGGGCAGATATGCTAGTATGAACCTATGAACCTATGAACCTGTAAAGCCTGGCAGGTGCAGTCTGTGGCTGTCCCACAAATACCCGTATATGGCAGCCACATGGTGGAACTGTGTGCATGCAGACACACACACATAAACAAGACACCTAGGGCTACCACATACACACACACATTACATCAACATTAGCCCATAGCAGCACTCTTGCCCCCCCCCACACACACACACACACACACACACGCACGCACGCACGCACACACACACACACACACACACACACACACACACACACACACACATACATGTCGATTGTATGGCTAACTGTAGGCCTCTGGCAAATAAGTGACACACCCTGTGCATATGATGAATCCTGTGCCACCTCCTGTCATCTGTAACATTGATGCAGGAACAGGCTACCATGGTGCTGATGCACGGGGTGACTTTATAGCAGTATAGCAATTTTAGCATGTTGTCAGCAGTAGAGTGCAATGATATGCTTGAAAGTGTAGCTGAGCAGGCATGATGCATGTAAGCTATGATTGTCAAGGTAGTAATGTTTACACCAGGGTTAGTTTCAATAGTGTATTGTCCCCCCCCCACGTGCCACTTGGCTGATGTGAACATGGTGAAGGTGCACTGTCTGCATGTACGTGCATAGTGGACACATGGGCAGGGTGACATGCCCTGTATTACATGGTAACACTCCTTAGTCTCGATTGGTGGCCAGTATGCATTGTACTACACACATTTCGGAACTTGACTACACATGTGTGTATGACATGGTTTGACACTGTGCTGTGGGTGATACTGTAACTATCTGTCATTGTTTTGCATTCTGGTAGTATACACAACTTCAACAGCCTGACCATAACCAATCATTAGATGATGTCTTGACAACTGACACACAGATGTAGGATACACAGTAACATTTGGACACTTCAGGTACTATACTATGCCAGTAACCAGTGGTATTCACCTGCACCCATTACTGACACCACTCCAGTTTGGCATATAGCTCTCTTAGGTACAAGCAATCACAGCAGGGATATGTCCATCCATGTGTGGTAATGCATACTGTGGTGTATTATGCATTCTCCAAATGACACACATATCTTCCACAAGGGTATCACACAGACAGATCCCTGTTGTCAAACCCATGCTGTAAAGCTATAAGCCAACCAAAGCATAGTCATCCACCTTTACAGAACATAGTATCCCCACAGTACCACATAGGTAGTAGCCACCACCATGAAGAACAGGTACCGATGTGTACATGCAACCAAGTGGTACATCATCTGTCCTTTGATAATCACATTTCCAAAAGTATGTTTGAATCCCTCAGTGGATCACATAGGCAATAAGGGGTCTGCATGCATATCCACAAAGGTTGTTGTACACCTATAATGAATAGCCATCATTGATAGACCCTGCTGCGTTTGAACAGGTCTGACATATACCTTGGCCATAAACCCTCACTCACACAATTCTATAGAAACCGTAATGAGTGTGTGTGACACAGCTGACCTAGGCCAGTGATCACTGCAGTGGCTGGCCTTGTCACAAGCACACAGATGTGACCTAAGCTCTAGAAAGCAGCAGCACACTCTTGAAAAGATGTCAGATGTGTTCTTGGAGAAAGCAGGGTTCCCACACATGCAATAGTTGAGGTCACATGTACATATATGTATTTGCCACACAGCTAACTCACATGTGCAATGCACATACTGGTGTCATACTGATATGTCATACAGTAGTAAAAGCAAAATCCACAACCCAGCAGTGTCACACACATAGAGCAAACACACACACTTGCGAAACGTAAGGACACACTTTAGAAAACAAAAAAAGAGGAATGCTAGGCAGTCAGTACAGTCCCAAAGCCTAAACGCAAATTTATTGAAAAACAATTTAAATAGCGTTTTCGCTACTTAGACAGTGTAGCTTCTTCAGAGGCTAAAAACACAGTAAAAAAGGCGCGAACCACAATTTATACTGTGGCCGGCCTCATACAATTCAGCTGGAATACATTAGTTTACATCACTTCCTTTAAAAACAAGCACTATATCTTTAAAACAAAACGAAATGTAAATAAAAAATAAAAAATAAAAGATGAAATAATAATAAATATACTTGTCTATACAATTTATGCAGTGTAACTGCTGACCCTGAATCATATTCCCTCATAAGTTTAAAACACAAAAAATGGTACGCAAATCTGTATATGTGAGATATTCATTAAAGTTTATATATTGAATGTATATTCTAAAACCTACTTCAAAAAAGATGGACACACACACTCACCAAATGTAGGATTCAAACCACTACCTAACTACTTCATGATACGAGAGGAGTATGTATTAACACGACGCACTATACACATTACTGTGAGTTCTCTTTTCCACAGGTATATTTGTAGGATGGTGACATCATCAGACCTCACAAAGATTAGTATACCACTTTTAAGGTGTTTGAGTACTCTCCAAAAAGGTTGCTCCTCTCCATGGAAATCACACACAAGTATATAGACACACACACTTGTCAAGTGCAGGATTCAAACCCCTACCTAACTGCTTTATGTTACTACAGGAGTATGCATTTACACTACGCGCTATACACATTACTGCAAGCTCTTGTTTCCACAGGTATATTTGCAGGATGGTGACATCATCAGACCTGACAAAGATTAGTATACCACTTTTAAGGTGTTTGAGTACTCTCCAAAAAGGTTGATCCTCTCCAAGGAGATCACAAACAGACACACACACTTATCAAGTGCAGGATTCAAACCCCTACCCAACTGCTTTATGTTACTACAGGAGTACACTTTTACACAATGCGCTATACACATTACTGCGAATTCAACTTTCCACAGTTATATTTGTAGGATGGTGACATCATCAGACTAGACAAAGTGGGTTACATTAGGTGACATTGGGTGGGCTACATAGAAGGAATGTCTAAACACTTTGGCCATGTGATCATCAAAGGAGAGTTTACTATCTAACTGTGTCCCCAGGGCCTTCATTACTTTCTCCATACATACTGGAGTACCACCTATGTGGTAATTTGTTTGCACTTTGTTTTAGCCAAAGGGGATGACTATGCATTCTTTGTAATTCTTCTTGGGGCATTGTTTTGACACCAGGTATCTGTCTCTGTAAGCCCCTTCTGGAGGATGTGTGTGTCAGCCATTGAGTCAATTATGGACCACAGTTAGCAGTCATCTGCAAACCTGTTCAGCCATACTACTCCCATGCTTGCCTGTAACTCTGAGCAGTGTCTACTGAACAGGTGAGGTCCCAGGACCAAGACCTGTGGGATGCCATTTGTGACTGTCTTAGAGTCGGACATGGCACCCACAACTCTGAACATGTGTGTTTGATCTGAGAGCCACTTGGCCACACATCTTGTAACATAGCTGTTGATGTTCAGGCTGGTAAGCGTGTCCATGATGACAGATAGGGGAATGGTGTAAAAAGTCCTTAGTGAGGTCCAGGTGGGCTGTGTGGACTACTTTCACCTCCATCTATGTCCTTGGTAACTGTTTGAAGTAAGTCAACTATGTTTAGGAGTCAGGATATGCCTTTAACAAGGTGAGGTTGTGTAAAGTCCAGTGTCTGGAGGGCCCCAATGTCTCTGTTTATGGGTTCCATGACTATTTGCTCAATAGCTTTGTAGACCAGGCTGAGTAGACATATAGGGCAATGGTTTTCAGGTTCTGATGTGGCACCCCCTTTGTGGAGCTGGATAACTGTTAGTGTATGCCATTCTTTGGGTAAATGTCCTGTGGTACGATTGAGTCTGGGCAGTGAATGTAGGTGAGGGTGTAGTTCCTTTTGGCCCTAGTGTAAGACACAGCCTGGGACACCATCCAGTCCCATTGATGCTGTGTTCTTGGCTTTGGAGAGGGCTGTCTTTACCTGCATGTCCATGATGTCTGGGGTGCTGCATTCTTCTGTGATGGACACAGGCCCTTTTGGGGGTGATGGGGGAAGTTTACACTGAACTTGTCCCCCAGGATGTGGGAAATGAAAGTTGGTTGAGTGTATTCCTTGCCATTTGTCAGTAGCTTACAGCATATTTGGAAGTTGACACCTACATGTCAGGTATAGCTACTGCAGGCTTTGTGGTTGTTATTCTTACAGTCCTTGGCAATTTGTCTTTTGAAAGTGTCCTTGAATTATTTTATGAGCGATCATTGCTTCTTCCTAATGATGATCAGTGCTGCCTTTCCTTTAGTGAAGTTGGCTCTATCAGGTGTTAGTTTCCTCCTTCTGTTGTCTAGCTTATTTATGGCCAGTGACCACCAGATTGTTTTCTTATTTTTGTTGGAGTGCATCTTGGTTTTATTTGTGATGTCTTGATCCATGTATCCCTGTAGATGCTCATAGGATGCACTTGTAACTGATTCGGCAGATTAGATACCATTCTCCTATAGCAAGAGGTCTTTGGAACTTTCCACTTTTGTCTTGGGACATGTGCAGTTTGCTTTTGAAAATGTCTTCACGGTGGTTTCATTGACTGGGTGGGGGTGCGGGATGTGGATGCCCAGTGTGATTACTTTATGATCTGATATTACCAGCGAGGGTTTTATCTCTGTTGTGGAACACTGGTACCCCATGTTGGTGATGATCCTGTCCAGTATGGTGTCACCTCTAGTGGGCATGGTGACCAGCTGTTCCAGGGTGTTAGAGCTTTTAAACTCTAGGAAACATTGGGCAAAGGACGTTGTACACAAGTAATTCTCCCACTCAATGTTTGAGTAGTTGTAATCACCTCATATAATGGTGTTGGATAGGGCCTTTATATTTTCCACTGTTCTCAGGAATACTGAGTGAGGTTCATGTGACAAGGTAGGTGATCTGTAGCAGGCTACAATCTGATGAGCAGCTGTGCCCAATGTTAGTTGCACTTGCATAGTCTCCAAGGCCTCATGCTGTGCCACTAACCTGAAAGTGTGGGTATCCATAAGGTAAATGGGTACAACCCTTCCTTTTGTATTTCACTCGTGGTTTTGGGTCTGAAGGTCAGAGGGTTTGTGAGTGTTTTATGTGGAGCATGTCCAACAGCTCTGCGTTTGACATAGCTTTGTATGTTAGGCAGTGAACACATCTGAGTAGGCGATATGCAAGGGAGTACTGATGGAGCATTTTGAGATGGTCTGTGTATGGCATGTATTTCAGGCTGCTAATGCTCTTTGTGAGGTATTGCTGCAGGCTTTCCAGTTGTTGTAGTTGTCTTGTGAGGTACATAGCAAAAGTAGCGTTGTACTCTATTATAGTTCTAGTGAGTGATGAGTAGTGGGGAACAATGTCCTCTTCTATTCTGCATGAGACACATTTTGTGATGAGGTGTGCCACATAGCAGGGTTTTCTGACTACTGTGGGGATGTGATTATCACAGTTGTGTCCAGTGTCACCCTGTGACCCAAGGTCTCTTGTCACACTTTCAGTGTTAAGTATACTACCACCTGTGTTGTCGTTCTTGGCTACAAAGTTTTTAACAAAGGGGATGATGATGCACTTTTTGGCATTGAGCTAGAGCCCATGGCTTTGACAACAGCCATCTGTCTCAGAGAGGCCCTTTTGTAGGATGTCCACATCTGTAGTGTTTACAATTATGGCTCCTAGTTTGCAGTCCTTTGGAAACGTCAGTAGCCACAGACCTTCCATGCTGAGGTTTACTTCAGGGAGGTAGATACTAAACAGTACAAGACACAGGACTGGACCTTGTGGTACTGCAGTCATCACTGGTCCAAAGTCATACTTGCAGTCTGCTACTTTCACAGTGTGTGTTCTGTCAGTAAGCCTGTTGGCAACCCATCTTGTGACATAGCAATTTATACCTAGTTTAGTGGGTTTATTTATATTTCCAGAGTGTGCGGTGGGGTTGTAAGCCATGACAGGATCAACATAGGCTGTGTGAAACACCTTATCCTTGTCGACGGTACTGTTGACTGCTTCAATGTCATCTATCAGGTTTAGGTGACATGATCTGCATTTTACAAACCCAACATGGTTGTTTTACAGGGTTTGGGGATTACAAATGTAATTTATATATGCTGTACGATGATACATTCCATGGCCTTGAAGAGCGGCCTCGTCAGGCTAATGGGGAGCTAGTTCCTGGGGTCCATGGTGTCTCCACCCTTGTGTAGTGGGATAACAGTCACTGTGCACCATTCAACAGGCACACAGTATGAGGTGAGGCTATGAATGCACATGGTACGTCAGCGTGGTGCCTGTTCGTTCTGTGGTTTGTGTGGAACACAGCCTGTGAAGTTATCTGGTCCCATGGCTGCTGTGATACTGGCTTTGGAGAGTGTTTTTTACCTGTGCAGCCGTGATGACAGCAACTTTGCAGCCTTCCATTATAGAGATGTGCTCCTTCATGGGTGAGAGGGGGGTACAGTTAACACTGATCCTATCTGCCAGGATGTTGGCAATATCAGTTGGGTCTGTATATTTAGTGCCATTGAGCTGTAACTCAGAACAAATCTGAGTGTAGCCATGACATGGACCTGTCTGTTGGACAGTGATCTCCTGAGTAGACAGTATGCAACAGAGTACAGATTGGGTTACATTCAGTCTTGTTGCATGGGGCTACTGTTTGAGGCCAGTAATCCTCTTGTTAGGGTACTTCAGTGGTCTTTCTGGCTGCTGAACACGCCTAGTTTGATTCATCGTAAGTGTGTTGTGGTACTCTCTGATGGGTCTGATGACTGATGAGTACTGGGAACCTCCTTTGACCTACATGCACGGACCTTGGCAGTTTGTGTGAACACATAGCATGATCTTCTGACAACTTTGTGAATGTGTTTCTGGAAGTAAAGATGTCTATCCACATTTGTCGATAGATCCCTTATTATCACCTCCGTATTTGGCATAAGTGTGTGAGCATGCCCAGTATGACCTCTCAGTATGTTGTTGCCTGACATTTGCTTCATTTTTTATGTGTGTGAGCATGCCCAGTATGACCTTTTTGTGTGATGCTGAATGAAATCCACTGCATTTGTTGGAGTGTGTCAGCATGCCCAGTATAGACATTTATACTGCATGTGTATGGAAAAGCAGGTTGTATTTTTACAGCAGGCCTCACCTTTGTGTCATAGATCAACAGGGATCATGCTGTGCCTGCAGGGCTTCCATGAGACACTTTGCATAGACATATCAACATTTCTACATACAGGGGGGAGAGCTAGTCTTTGTACATTTCTACCCAGGGGCACACTTGATTGTTACTGTGGGTGTACATATGATGAGGGGTTCACCTGACACATACACATTTATAAACACCAAATTGAGCCAAACAGTGCATAAAAATCCACAAACCAACCACGAAAATACTCTGCTATGGTTAAATTCTCTCACAATCTTCTTTATTGAACAATTTCAACACACCCTATAGGATTGAGCGCTTTCTTCCCTATTCCAAGGGACTTCATCAGAATCTATTTCTCCCAATATTTTCCCCCCTTAAATACTCTGTTACAATTGTGACATCATTTATTTTACCAATTAACAAAAATAAAATACTTAAAGTGCAACATGCTTCTATTTTAAAAACTTCTATTGTAAAAATACTTAAAACATTATGTCAAAATGCATAACAGTTCACTAAAAAGCCTTTACATAATATCTTACATATCAATGTTTGTATATAAAACAAAATTTAAAACAAAAGTTAAGCTTTTTAAGTTTTCATTTCTCTTTGTATACTGCAGTGTTGCAGTGCTTCTGAGTAAAACATGGGGGAATGTTGTTTGCAGAGTTTTAAGTGATGTGCTGGGCTAGTGTACTGCCTGTGTAATTGGCTGATTCTGATTGATTTCACCTGGCAGCTCTGCTAGTTCTCCTTGGTTAACCTCCTACTACTGCTTTTCCTTCCTTTTCCCTTTCTGTTTCCACAGGGGGGCAGCGCCGCGCAAACACGCGCACACAAGCGCACATGTGTGCACACAGCCTTACACAGGCTTACACAGGCTTAGGTGAGTGCACATCCGCACACACACAGGCTTACACAGCCTTACACAGGCTTACACGGGCACAGACACATGCACACAGACTTACACGGGTTTACAGGCATGCACACACGCGCACACACAGTGTAAGCACCTTTGCAAGAAACTTTGGTTGTAGCCACAGCGTATGCCTTCGGTTTCTGGGTTTCAGTTCAGACAACTGTAGACACGCCTCTTCTAGTCCTGAGTAACTCACAGCAAACACATGCCACTCTGCTCCAATAAGCTTACAATCTTTGATACATACCCCCCTCATGATGTCACCTATCTTCTCCTCTGTTACTCCCCTAATCCTACTCTTACACTCTAGGGACATGGTTCACATGGCAGGGAAAATTGGGATTCACTATCCTTATACTCATTTTCATAGGATTGCCTACTAATGCTTGGTTACATCTCTCACACTGAGCTTCCCCCCTTAGCAACTACTACTCAGTAGCCATGTTGTCTTCAGCCTGCCATTCACTTGCATGGCAGATGGATATTTTTAATAAAATGCCTATTTTTGGCTTTGATTTTTTTTTCTGGTTTTTAGAGTGCCGCACGTTTGCGCGGCACTGCGCTACGTTTAAACATTGGAGATCGGGGGTGAAAAAAAAAGATTTTTTATTATTTTGCAACACGTATAAATGCCAATGGCCTTATATTTGGCCATTGGCATGCTTCCTCAACTGGATGCATCCTTTATTTGGAGCTGTCATTGCTCCGTTTTGCTATTTGCAGAACGGTACTCAGTTACCAACGGAGTACATTTCTGCAAATAACACTACTCTTACTCGGACAGGTTAGTGTTTCCTGGATCGCAACTTTACCTCATTTGCATAGCTTTCAGCAGCAAATGAGGTAATTTGCATACCATAATACTGTCCGTGCAAGAGTAGCTTTAGAAGCTCTCATGCACGCCCTTACTGGCTATTGCTGAATCGCTCGGCAGACGTATTGCCTGTCTGCAGTCTTACACTGTTCTTACACTCCGTGCAAGCCTTTGTAAATCCGGCCCTATGTCTTTAGACTTGAATTATGTATTTAAAGACATTGTTAGCAACAGCACCAAATATGTAAAGCCTTCATGCTACAACCCTAATTTACTCCATACTATTAAAGCTTTTGCATCAGCTTGTGAAAGCGAAATAAGAAATGTCATGGGGAGGGGGTAAAGAAAAGAAAAATGTATCACAATTTATCTAAGGAAGAAAAGAAATCCCCTGAAAGAAATGCAGGAGGAATGGCAACATAAGAGTAATGAAAAGTGACAAGGAGGTACCTTAGTTTTAATGAACAAAGAGGAATATGTTACCTGTATAGAGAAAATGCTAGGTAACAGTTTAGAATACAGATAAGAGCTACAGGAGTGTTTACTCTTTTTTATTTGAGAATTTAATGAACAGTAATTTAGAGAAGGACCTTTATGATTTTTGTCACATAGGCAATCTGAAATTAGATTGGAATTCCTAAAACACATAAAAGTAAAACCTGTCCTCCATTTAGACCCATATACACTTTAGTTACAGCTTTTGATCCCACTACACAAGTGATGTTTAGTCTTGATGTTGTCTCTCTTTTCATTTGTATTCCCCACTTTGAAGGAGTGGAACCAACCAGAAAATACTTAAATTTTCTACATTTAGTAATTATGAAAGTAATTTCTATTGTGAATTAATAGATGTTTTGTTAAACAACAATTTTTATTGTATTTAAAAAAAATATACAAAGAAATTTGAGGGGTAGCTATGGGGTCCCCTGCAGCACCATCCTTTGTGATTACTGTGATGGGTCATTGGGAGTGTACTGTGCTGGAACCACTACTCATGGAATATCAGATTAAATTTTTTAAGAGATTTATTGCTGACTTGTTTTTTGTCATGGCTGGGGATGTACAAAAAGTGCAAAGTTTTGTTGACACCCTTAACTCCAGATCAGGATACGTAAAATTTGTCCTGGGGGATGTAGGACTAAAAGTCCATTTTTTGGATGTGATTTTGGAATGGGATGTTAAACTTTATAAGTTAGTTAGGAGGATTTTCAGGAAAGAAACTTAGCATTATACCAGCATGCACCCTCCTTATATGAAGAATAATATTCCAAAAGGACATCTCATAAGACCCATTTAAATGACAAGTGAAATGGGTGACTTTTTAAAGGAAATATAATTTATCACTACCTCGTTTGTTGAAAGAGGGTATATTAAGATTCTGTTGAAAGAGCAGGCTGAATATGTCACACAGAATAGGGACAGTCTCTTTCCAGCCACCCTTGAGCATGGGATTTTCAACACTAATACAGAACAGAACAATGACAGGAACACATCTGATGCTGGTAATTATTTTTGTTTGGACATGACAGTAGTCAGTGGTATTATCAGAAACATTATTTCTAACAACTGGAAAATTTTAGAGGGAAACAAAGATTTACAACCCATTGTGGGGACCCAACCAAGGTTTGTATATAAAAATCAAAATAATTTAAAAAACATTTTAGAAAAAGAGAAACAAACTTGTTCATTGTCCCAATATCACACATAAAAGATTGGGCATGTATAAGTGTGAGAACTGTAACATATGTGCATACATTTCTGAAGGTCCCTTAGTTAATTTAGGACATTTGTCTTACACGTTGAAAGTTCCAGGGCACTTTAACTGTAAGAGTAAAGGAGTTGCATACATTGGTATGTGTGCATACTGTAGTGCATTCTTCATTAGTATGACAACAAGAGATTTATGCACTAGAATAAAGGAACATTATTACAATATTAGAAAACAAGACAAGACAAATGCTTTTTATAAGCATACTATCACCTGTCCCATGTACAAAAAAATGTTGTTTTCTGTGCTGGAGCAAGGAAGTCATGATTTTAGGGGTGGCAATTTCAAAACAAACCTTGAACAAAAGGAGGCTTTATGGCAAATCAGATTAAATTCAGATAAAAAATGGTATAAATGATGCTGTTAACATTAAATGTTTTTTGAAAGACCGTAGAGTCTATATAAGGAAATAACTTCCTGAGCTTTGACATTTTATTAATTAATTGTGTAACTGTTTAAGTGGAAATATGTGTTTATTGGTACAGAGGCATTTCAAAACTGTTTTTAAATGTGATGTAGAGAATGTACATTTTATTCTGAAGAAGTTTGATTACGAAAGCGTGGATTAAACGTTTATATTGTGCTAACATTGTGTGGATTTCACTCTGTTCTTCTGCATCCTCCAGTCTGATTTTTTGGTCTTTGTTTATGAGTTCCATGATGATACATTCCATGGCCTTACAGACCAGGTCCGTCAGGCTAATAGGGCGATAGTTCCCGGGATCATTGGTGGCTCCTCCTTTGTGGAGTGGGATAACTGTTGCTGTGCACCATTCAGTGTGCACAAAGCCTGATGTGAGGCTATGATTGAACATGGTACTCAGGTGGGGAGCCAGTTCGTTCTGAAGTTCATGTAAAATAAAACCTGGGATGTTGTCCGGTCCCATGGATGCTGTGTTTTTGGCTTTAGAGAGTGCAGCTTTTACCTGTGTAGTTGTGATTACAGGGACTCTGCATTCTTCCTGTATAGATATGAGCCCTTTAGGGGTGAGAGGGGGGTAAAGTTAGCACTGAACCTATCTGTCTGGATGTTGGCAATATCAGTTGGTTCTGTAATTCAGAGCAGATCTGGGTGTTACCATCGAGATTCTTGACATAGCTATAGAATGCTTTGTGGTTGTCCCTAGAATCAGTGGCAATTTTGTTTTCATAGCTAGCTTTGGAGGATCTTATAAGGGATCTCAGCTTCTTACTGAGGCTGACCAGGGAGCTCCTCCACTCATGGGATTTTACTCTCTTTTGCAGCAGTTTCTTCCTTCTGTTATAGAGTTTGTTTAAGGCAGGAGACCACCAGATTGGCTTCCTTTTTGTAGGATAGCGTCTTGGTTCTGTTTGGAGTAGTACGATCCATGCACTCGTGTAAGTGCTTATAGAGTGCATTTGTGTATGATTCAGCAGTCGTAACTGTACTGTCCATCTGCATGGGTGTCATGATGTTCATCTCTTCTCTCTTAAGAAGAATGAAGCTGGCTTTTGAGAAATTGTTTACCATGGTTTCCTTAATGGGTGGGGGGTGGGGGCAGGATGTGGATATCTAGGGTGATTAGTTTATGGTCGGACCTGACCAACAAGGAGTTGAGTTCAGGTGTGGATCACCGGTCACTCATGTTGGTAATGACTAGGTCTAGGATATTGTTGCCCCTGGTGGGGGTGTGGATAAATTGATCCAGGGGATTGGAATTTATGAATTCCAGGAAGCACTGAGTGAAGGAGTGCATGTAAAATTTAAGTTCATCTGATCAAATGCTTTAGCGACATCTATAGCTAGACAGAATAATTATGATTTAGCTTTGTATTAAGAATCTGTAATATTTTAAGAATAAATGTATGATCATTGGTCTGTCTGGCTTTGATAAAACCAGATTCAAAGGAAAAAATATTGATGGAAGAATGTTTTTAAGTCTGTTAGTTAACAGGGTTTATTTTTAAGTTAACATTTATCAGAGGTGCTGGTCTATAATTGGTATGGTCAGTTGGACCCTTGTTGGGTTTAGGGGTAAGAATAGTTTTGGAACCTTTTAAATAAAGGTCTGAAATACTAGATATTTGAAAAACATTAAACAGTTTTAGAAAGATTGGGCTGAATTCGTTATTAAGCATTTATATAAATTCAGCAGTAAATCTGTCAGGACCGGATGCTGTACTTTATCACTTTTTAATTTTTAATAGCATTAATAGTTTAGTTGAATGGAAATGGAACACTCACTTGTTTCTTTTGTTTAGAATGTATTTATTGTTTGAAGTTGATTTAAATATAATTGGTTTCCATTTGGTTTAAATGTATATTATGTTTGGAGTATATCTGAGTGCATATATTAACAAACATTTGCATAATTACATTTGTTTTGTTAAAAGTTTTGCCTTTATGATGTATAAAGGTTATTTTATATAGAGTATTATTAACTCTTGTAAGTCTTGATCTTGATCTAATTTGCAATCTTCATTGAGATCTTCATAGGACAAAAATATAATATATTTTGTCATTTAACATTTTCTAATCTGTATATTTTTGCACTGTAGAACTAACTATAGTATCATTTCAATAAGAAAGGTTCCACCTGCGTCTGAATGCATTTTAGTATTCTTTATAAAGATATAGGTGAAAAGGATGAGATAGTTCTGCTTCAGACTGGAAAAATGGGTACCTAAGTTAATTTTTATCTGGGTCAGACAGGGCTGATATATGAACACAGACCATGAATCTTCTATCCAGCTACACAGAAAATGGGCTAAAAAAATGGTCCATGCATGCTAAACAGACAAAAGAGTAGATCTAGTCAGCATGCCAAGAATTCTCTCAGGAGAATATCCAAAAATGTAACAAAGTATTTTTGCCTTCTGAAATGTTTGGATATTGTATTTATTATCTTCAGAGGTAAAATATGATATTGAGGGATATTGCGTTTGAAATGTAATTTGTGTATTAATTAGGTAAGCACAAAAGAGTGTGGGCTGGATTCACGAAGGTTTGCAGAGAGTCTAAGAGTAGAGTAAGACTCCATGCAGCCAACATGTCCGCCGAGCGATCCAGGAACAGCTGGTAGGGGCGTGCAACAGAGCTCCCAAAATGAGTCCTACACGGACAGGGCTTGGATATGCAAATTACCTCAATTGCAGGCGAAAGCTATGCAAATGAGGTAAATTTGCGATCCAGGAAACCCGAACCTGTCCGAGTAAGAGTAGTGTTATTTGCAGAAATGTACTCAGTTGACAACTGAGTACAGTTCTATAAATAGCAAAACTGAGCCTTGACAGCTCCAAAAAAAGGATGCATCCAGTTGAGGAAGCATGCCAATGGCCAAAAATACGGCCATTGGCAATGTTCACCAATGCAAAATAAAAATAAAATAAATTTTTTTTTATCCCGATCTCCGACGTTTAAGCATAGCACAGCGCCGCACAAACGCGATGTGCTCTAAAAAACAGAAAATCAATAATTAAGATCCACAAATGTGGATTTTATTGCAATTCTGAATTTATAATGCAAGGGAATGGCAGGCTGAAGACAACATGGCCACCAAGTAGAGGTTGCTAAGGGGGGAAGCTCAGTCTAAGAGATGTAACCAAGCATTAGTAGGCAATCCTATGCAAATGAGGGTTAGGATAGTGAATCACTAGTTTACATAGCAAATGAGCACAGTCAGTGGAGTATAGGAGTAGGATAAGGGGAGTAACAGAGTAGAAGATAGGTGACATCATGAAGGGGGTATGTATGAAAGAAGTGAAGCTCATTGGAGCAGAGTGACATGTGTCAGCTGTCATTTAGACATCATTGGAAGAGGTGTGTCAACAGGTAGGCTAGGTAAAGGCAAGAAATTGAAGGTGTATGCCGTGGATAACACTAAAGTTTCTTGCTGAGTGTGTATGCGTGCGGGTGCATGCCTGTAAACCCAAGTAAGACTGTGTGCGCACGTGTACGCGTGTGTGCGTGCGTTTAAGTTGGAGTAAGCATGTATAAGGCTGTTTAAAGTTTTGTAAGCAGGTTTGCGCTGGTGTGCGCATGTTTTACCAAGAATAAGCAAGTTTTAGTCACTCTAAGCATGTGTGCGCGTGTGTGAGCTGGTGTGCGCATGTTTGCGCTTGTGTGCTGCGCTGCCCCCCTGAGGAAACAGAAAGGAAAAAGGAAGCACAACAAATATTAGAAAGTTAACCAGGGAGTACTAGCAGAGCTAGTAGGTGAAAACAATCAGAATCAGGCAATTACACAGGCAGTACACTAGCCCAGCCCAGCCCAGCCCAGCCCAGCACTTAAAACTTTGCAAACAACACTCCACTATGTTTCTCTCAAGAGACACTACAACACTTAATAGAAGTGAAAACTGTAAAAGCTTTACTGAGACAGAGAAATGTTAGGGGCTGCCATTGCTGTTATAAGGCGACATATGCAACATGCTGAGGGTGGTGACAATGCGAATGCTGCTGGACAACCCACAGTGAGGAGATGGAGAAGAGTGTACAGGCCCAGGGTAACCTACCAGTGTATACATGAGCTGGAGATAGTGGAGCACTATAGAGTGGACAGAGACCTCTTGCAGCAAATTGTTGAGCTGTGCAGGCCATGCCTCACACACAGAACCAACAGAGGGGAACCCATCCCGGTGGAAACCAAGGTATATGTTGGCCTAAGAATATTAGCGACAGGTACCTTCCAGAGACAAACTGGTGATATGATGGGGATATCACAGGCATCAGCATCCAGGGTACTGCACCAGTTCCTGGATGCCATGTCAGCACATGTCGGTGATCATGTATATTTCCCCAATTCCCGTGAGTTATTGGCCAGCAATATGCATCTCTTCCAGCAAATAGGGGAATACCCTGAGGTAGTGGGTGCAATATACTGCATGCACATATGCATGAAAGCACCAGCCGGTGAGCAGAGTAGGGTCTACTTCACCCGCAAGGGCTTCCCCACCATCAACTGCCAGGTCGTGTGCGATGCCCAGGGCATAATACTGAATGTGTGTGCTGGCTGCCCTGGAAGCTACTATGATTTCCATATTTGGCATCTGACGCAGCTGTACCAGACATTTGCCAGTGGGAACATCCCTCATGGTCACCTAGCGGGGGATGCTGGCTATGTACTGGAGCCGTGGCTGATGACACCCATCAGAAATGCACACACACCTCAACAGGAACACCATAATGAGGGACATGCACAAACACAAAATGTAATTGAGCGTGTGTTTGGCCTGCTCAAGTCACAGTTCCAGTGCCTGGACACATCTGGTGGAGCCTTGCAGTACTCACCAACTACATGTACCCAAATTGTCATGGTATGTGCCATGCTACGTAATATGATCCTGTGAAAACAGCTGCAGCAGGAGCAGCATAGGCCTGGGCCAAACAGCCCCTCACCATTGCCAAGGCCATCACAGGCAAAGCGTGACTCGGAGGAGGAACAACCTGAGCTTGCCCCAGTAGTCAGAAGGAGGCATGCCCAGCATGCTTTGGCCTTGGCAAAGAGGCAATGCATAGCATATACACTGGCTCAGTAGGAACCCTGGAAATTATATCTCTCTCTGACTCACACAAATAGTAAAAGGGATTCCTAACTTTTTATTTTATTTTACATTTGTTAACCGGGCTAGTCCAACTGGATACATGTCCATTTTCAGTGGAGGCCCGGGGAGACAAGCTCCACTACAACTACTAAAACAAGATAAAAATATGTAAAAACACAGAAATACAAAAAATATACATTTCAATGAATACATGGATTGACCAACTGCAAGTTGTAAATGCATTAGAGTACAATATGAGGCTAAGAATATGAGGCTTAGCAGGAACAAAAAAAAAATTCAAGTAAAGAGCTAGGATACGCTATTGCATGTTTGAAAGGAATTGATAAAAAATTTAGATATATGTCAATTTAAAGAAGATGTCACAGATACACAAATGAAGAGGATATTCCAGAGAGCAAGAATTGAGAAAAATAACTAAGGTGATGAATGGAACTGATGGCAGGAAGGAAGAATGATTAGCCAGGGTTGTTGCAAGAGCATAGCCAGTGGTTGGAGAGGAAGAGTTTTAGTTTAGCTTTAAATAGTGGGAGTGAAGTAAGGGAAGTGAGGTCTTGTGGAAGTTGGTTCCATATTTTGCCAACTGAGTTGGAGAATATGGAGTGACCTGCTGAGTTATTTGATAGGGAAGTTAGAATCAGTATTTTGTTAGCAGAGCATAGGTTTTTCAGATTTTTGTAGGGTTGTATGAGGGAGGAGAGCACAGGAGTGTTGTTAGCGTGATAAAGGGCTTTGTGGGCAATAGTAAGTTGGTAGAATTGTATTAGGTACTGACACTACCTGTTTCCAAACATGTATAGGGAGTGCAGTATGTGCATCTGACATAGGCAGCCCTGCAGCACCACCTGAGGCATGATTCCCATGTGTTAAGCAATATAAAGCAGTGCTAAACAGCTTTCACCACCATTTAGTATATGTAAAGCAATTGCACACACTAACACTAGCACAACTGTGGTCAATGTTGAGCAATATTGGGCAATGTTCTGTAATGTTGGTTAACATTGAGCAATGTTGGACAAGCCTGTTATACGTTGGGCATAGCTGAACAAAAGCCAACATGCTCATATTTGCTCTACTGGCCCTTAAGCAGTCTGGTCTGCTCAGTATGAAAATATAATGCAGTGACAGGCCTCGAACCCAGGATATTTGCTCTACTGGCCCTTAAGTAGTATGGTCTGCTCAGTATGAAAACATAAAGCAGTGACAGGCCTCAAACCCAGAATACTGTGCACGACAGTCATAGTACTGAACCGCTAAACCATGACAGTATTGCACTGGTCAGCCTGTATGAAGAAATGTTGATAAGTCTATGCAACGTATCTCATGGAAACCCTGCAGCACAGCATAATCCCTGTCGAGTTATGACACAAAGGTGAGCCCTGCAATAAGAATAGAACCTGATTTTCAACACACATATAGTATAATTGTTAATATTGGTCATGTTCACACACATCAACAAATGTACTGGACTTCAGACAGCAACATACTGAAAGGTCACACTGGGCAAGCTCACACACGAATAAATGAGACAAATGTCAGGCAACAAAACACTGAAAGGACAGACTGGGCATGCTCGCACACTTGAATAAATGAGACAAATGTCAGGCACCAAAACACTGAAAGGACAGACTGGGCATGCTCACACACTTAGGCCATGTCTGAGTATAGCAGTGGGTCACACATATACGGCAGTTGCATGTGTTAACACAGGAACCTCTCAGTATTCACCAATCTGCCATGTGCACACAGTTATTGACAACAGACACATATATAATATATTGGAACCCTGTCATAATAAAATATGTTCTGCAAATACTTAGGTTGTTCGTAGAAAGTGTGAAAGCAAAGAAGAGAAAAAACCTGCAATCAGTATCATCAATAAATAATGTGCATCCCGAACATTACCATAGGTGCATAGGTTGATAATAGCCTATCTGCCCTAAGGCATGTATAAGCCTAGCCAGAGTGTGTTTGGCTTTCACAGCCCTGTTAGATTAGTAGACTGTGTCTGTGAATAGTAGGACACACAAGATAGGCCTTTTACGTTTGCTTTATTGTGCCTCTGTCCAGCAGGGACCCAGAAGAGATTCCAGGGGTAAATATACGATCACCCATCCACTCATCAAGATGTCTCCTGTAGGGGGTCAGTGGGGGGCTCAGCCTATGTGGGACTGGGATCCCATTCCAGAGTGAGGGGAGAGTTTGGGATAGAAATGTGTCCCTGCAGCATGTCCTATAAATATCTGTGCTGAGCTGTAAGTCCCTGGAGCGTGTAGCTCTAAGGGATTCAGATATCTTGAGGTGGAGCATGTCCATTAATTCTGTGTTGGACATGGCTGTAAACAACAGGCACAGGTCACATCCGAGTAGGTGATAAGTGACTGAGTAGAGATGGAGTTACTTTAGCCAAACTGAACAGGGCATTTGTGTGAGTCCCTAGATCCACTTGATGAGGTACTTTTGTGGCCAATAGAGTTGCTGCAGGTGTCGGGTAAGGTACATCCCACATGGGGCATTGTATCCAATCATGGGCCTCATGAGTATGGGGGGCACAATGACTTTACTTGATCTAGATGTGAAACCTGTTGGGATAGGGAGGGCTATGTAGAATGTCTGTCTAACAACTATGGCAATGCGATTGTCAAAGACAAGATTACAAACTACTCATGTCCCCATATCCCTAACAACTTCTACCATACTTAATGTATTAACATCTATGTGGTAATGTCTGGGCACTATGTGATTCCCAAAGGGGATGACTATGCATTTAATGGCATTCAGCTGTAGGCCATGGCTCTGGCACCAGTTATCCATCTCTGTGAGACCCTTTTGGAGGATGCTTGTGCCAGCTGGAGAGTCAAATATGGCACCCAGTTTGCAGTCATCTGCGAACATGGTCAGCCATATTCCTCCTGTGTTAGCCTGTATGTCAGAGGAATATATACTGAACAAGAGAGGTTCCAGGACTGAGCCTTGTGGGATGCCACATGGAACTGGTGTAGAGTCAGACATGGCACCTGTAATACATACCATGTGGGTGCTATCCCTGATCCACTTAGCAATCCATCTTGTGACATATGTGTCGATATCTAAGCTGGTGAACTTATGTATGATGCCCTAGTGAGGTATTGTTGTGAAGGTTTTTGCGAGGTCCAGGTATGCTGTGTGGACTACCTTCCCTACGTCTATGGACCTGGTAACTGTTTAAAGAAGTCGACCATGTTCAAGAGGCAAGATCCACCCACAACAAAGCTGAATTGTGTAGGATCCAGTGCCTGCAGGTTCACGATGTCTGTATGTATAAGTACCAGGATGATACGCTCCATAGCTTTGCAGACCAGGCTAGATAGGCTTATAGGGCGATAGTGTCCGGGGTTTGTTGTTGCACCACCTTTGTGGAGCAGGACCACTGTTGCTGTATGCCATTCCTTGGGTACATATCCTGTAGTAAGTCTGCTATTGAACAGTGACTTCATGTGAGGGTTATGTTCATCATGAAGCCTGTGTAAGATGCAGGCTGGGACACCGTCCGGTCCCATAGATGCTGTGTTGTCTGCTTTGGAGAGGGCAGCACTCACCTGATCATCTGTGATGTCAGGGAGGCTACACTCTGTTGGGATGGTCATTTGCTCATTAGGGGGGATGGGTGGGTGACATTTGCACTGAACCTGTTTGCCAGGATGATGGCAATGTCTGTGGGTTCAGTGTATGTATTGTCATTTTGCAGTAACACACAGCATATCTGGGAGTTGGCACCCAGGTTCATGACATAACTAAAGAAGGCCTTGTGATTGTTCTCAGTGTGTGGTGCAATTTACCTTTCGAAGTGTGTCTTAGATGAATTCATGAGTGAACGTAGCTTCTTGCGAGTACTGATCAGAGATACCTTCCCTTATTGGGATTGTGCTCTATTGTGTAGTAGCCCCCTCCTTTTGTTGTGTAGCTTATTTATGGCTGTGGTCCCCTGCCTTTGGAGGAGTGAGTCTTGCTCTTATTTGGGATAGCACGATCCATGCATTCCAGTAGGTGTCAATAGAATGTGTTTGTAAAAGATTCAGTGGTCTGAGCCATACTTACCTCTGTCCCAGGGTCTTTGAAGGATACCACCTTGGTTTAGCAAAGTGTGACATTTGCTGTTGGTAAGTACTTCACTGAGAGAACCTAGGATGGGGATGGGGATGGGATATGGATGTCCAGTGAGATAAATGTATGGTCTGACCTTACCAATGAGGGGCATACCTCTGGTGTGGAACATGGAGTCCCCATGTTGGTGATGATCAGGTCCAATATGTTTTCCCCTCATGTGGGTGTGGTGACCAGTTGTGACATAGCATTTGTGTTTAGAAATTCTAGCAACCATTGGGCGAGGGTGTTGTGGCCTGAGTAGTATTCCCAGTCAATGTTTCTGTAGTTGAAGACACCCTACATAATGGTGTTTGTAGAGACTGTCATATCCTCCAGTGTTCCCAGGAAAGCTGAGTGGGGTTCCTGAGTTTGGGAGGGTGGTCTGTAGCAAGCTACAAACTGAAAGGCAGTTTTGCCTACTGTTAGTTGTACATGTATGGTCTCTGATGCTTCCTGCAGTGCTACTAACCTGGAGGTGTATGTATCTGTGATGTATACGGACACTCCCCCTAAATGTGTTGGTCAGTCCGAGTCTTGTGGCTGAAAAGCATGGTATGAAGTATAACCTGGTAGTACTGGTGTGCATTTAGGAGCCTGAACCAGGTGTCTGTTACTGCACAGATATCGACATTCACCATACTGAGGAGAGTCTTGAGTGCATGCATTCTGGGGTCTAGACATCTGTTGTCGAGCAGCATTACCCGTACTTTCTATTACCTTGTATTGTCCATGGAGGTGGGTTTGTCATTTGAGCCTTGCCCAAAAAAGGCACTGTGGGGGTGGCAACAGCCTTATCCAGTATTTGAAAGTCCAGGGGTGACAGGTGCAAGCTGTCAATAGCGAAGCTATGTGGAATGTCGAGCATGTCATCCCAGGCTGACAGACACTGGATCCCCTTTGAATGACACCAATATGTTAGCCAACTGTTACAATTGATTAGCTTGTCTGTATACTGTGCCATCATTCTTGGTGAGGGTAAGATGCTACACAAGGTCAGGGTCATACTTGCTTGGGTTACATGATCAGAGAGCTCCTCTACATCCCTTGTCATGTAGTCCAAGGAGGAATGTCTGAAGTAATACACACTAGCATGGACAATGATGGAGTCATATTTGTACTTGCTTTGGAGTGACCTGAGTGCATGTTTAATGTGGCAGAACCTGCCACCCGACAGACAGCTCAAAGTGTCCTTCTCCATGTTCAGCCTGGTGAGTGTGCCGTCAGTGTGTCTGACAATAGAGTCATCTATTACAAGTGTATTAGGTGTGTTTTTAGCCCTAAGGGCAGTGACTGTGTGGCACACTGACTTTGTGAACCATGTGATATGTGGGTAATGTCATGGGGTAGCAGTTGTCTGGGTGTCTGCTTTGGAGGTCTCTGCTGCTTAGGCAGATATTATGTAGAGCCTCCAAGTATGTATTTGTGTGGTAATGTAGTTTGTTTGCTGTCGCTATAGGTCTATGTGTGATGGAGTAGTGGTATGTGTGGTTACCTTCACCACCTGATAGACTGTGCCGGTCATGGTTCGAGAGAGCTCAGCCTCCCGTTTGTCTATATAGTTGCATCTCCTACATATATCTGAGTTTGTTGGGAGGAGGTGAGGGTTGTCTGTGTACATAAGGCAGTTGTAACATTGCCTCAAAAGTCCCATATTCACCAGCTGGACTGGAGAGTACATGCGAAACCAACCATGGGACATGCCAGGATATTATGATGACATACTCTCTGTTGACTGATCAAAAGGGATCAGTAGGGTGTTAAGTGTGTAAAAGAGTATAACAGGGGTTTAGTGCTCAGGTACGTTGGTGTTTTTGAAAGATTATCTGCGAAGGAGTCCAGACAGAACCATGACACTTCCTTCGGCTATGTCATACACAGCACTGTACACACATATATGTCCTGAGTCAGGGCCAACTGTACCTGACTGACAATGCTGACATCCTGTCAGACAGGCCCATACATACGTACCCACCTCCCACTGACAAATGTCCCTATCATCATACCAGGAGATATCACATGTATAATGGGTAAACAGCTCCTTCCAAAGCCGAAAACATGGCATCAATTGGATGTCATTGTTTCCCGATATGTGTCATAAGTGAACTACAGAACAAACAGACCCTGCACCTGAACAGTCTGTTGAGCCACACATGATCTGAAACAGTTGAATGTGTTACAGCAACATATGGCACAACCCACAAGTGTTGGTGCACAACAGACCATGGGAACTATAGTCCTATAAGCCTATGACGTCTGATCTGCAAGGCCATTGAGTCCATCATGATTGAAGTCATGAACAGAGCTTTTGGAAGCAGACAAACGCACAGCCCTACCAACTGTGGTATGATCATGGGCAGATCATAGTTCCCAAACCTGCTAGACTGTTTGCAAGGCAGCTGCCCAGGACACACATCACTGAAGGGAGCTACACACGTCCCACATAGACTCTGAATAGCCCTTTATTAACATCACAGACACATGTTGTATCCACAAATTCAACAACCTGTGCATAAATATGTATTGTCATATGAAGGAATGGAAATTTGTCCACAGAGAGATCACACAAGCTAAGAATTGTGGAGTCCTGTTCAAGCTGTTAACACCTGCTGAACCACATGGTTCATTCTTGGGATTGCATAAAACAAAGTGCACACACATTACCATGTCTAGTCTGATGATGTCAGCATCCTACAAATATAGCAGGAGAAAACAAAACATGAATAAAACATATAGCATGTCGTGTTAATACATACCTTTGTAGTATCATAACATAGTTAGGTAGGGGTTTGAATTCTGCAATTGCTGTGTATGTGTGATTTCCTGTGAGAGGGGTGCCCTTTTTGGAGACTAGGATAACACATGAAAAGAGGTAGATTCTTCCTTGGCAAGTCTGATGATGTCAACATCCTAGAAATATAGCAGGAGAAATAAAAACCCCAGTAAAGCATATAGCATGTCGTGTTAATGCGTATCTCTGCATTATCATAATATGTTTAGGAAGGGATATGAATCCTGCAATTGCTCTGTGTGTGTGAGGGGGGAAGTGTATGTGTGTGTGTGATTTTTTGTGATAGGAGTGCCCTTTTTGGAGACTAGGATAACACATGAAAAGAAGTAGATTCTTCCTTGGCAAGTCTGATGATGTCAGCATCCTAGAACTATAGCAGGAGAAATGAAAACACCCAGTAAAGCATATAGCGTATCATGTTAATGGGTATCTTTGTAGTACCACAACATAGTTGGATAGGGGTTTGAATCCTGCAATTGCTCTGTGTGTATGATTCCTTGTGAGAGAAGTGCACTTATTGGAGACTAGGAAAACACATGAATAGAGGTAGTTTCTTCTTTGGCAAGTCTGATGATGTCAGCATACTACAAATATGGCAGGAGAAAAGAAAACACCTAGTAAAGCATATAGCGCATCATGTTAATGTGTATTTCTGTAGTGCTGTAAAATAGTTAAGTATGGGGTTGAATCCTGCAATTGCTTAGTGTGTGTGGGGGTGGTGTGTGTGTGATTTCCTTTGAGAGGAGTGCCCTTTTTGGAGCCTGTGAAAACACATTCAAAGAGGTAATCTCCTCTTTGGCAAGTCTGATGATGTCAGTATCCCAGAAATACAGCAGTGGAAATGAAAACTTCCACTAAAGCATATAGCGCATCGTGTTAATGCAGATCTCTCTAGTATCATAACATAGTTAGGTAGGGGTTTGAATTCTGAAAATGCTATGTGTGTGTGTGTGTGGGTGTGTGACACTGTTGGTTAATGTGTTGTGGGTTTTGCTTTTACAACTATATGACATATAAGTAAAACAACAGTATGTGCATTGCACACTTCCGGTATCTGTGTCACACGTACATATATGTACACGTGACCTCAATTGTTATCTGTGTGGCAAATACATATATGTACATGTGACCTCAATGTGTTCATAGGTGTGAAGCCTGCTTTCTACACTAATACATCTGTTACCATTGACAGTCTGTGCTGCTGCTTCTCAGACCTTAGGTCACATATGTATGTATGTGTCAAGGACAGCCACTGTAGTGATCTGTGGCCTAGGTCATCTATGTCACACACACCCATGACAGTTTCTATAGAATAGAGTGTGTGAGGGTTCATGCCTGGGGTATATGTCAGACATGTTCAAACACAACACAGTCTGTCAATAATGGCCATTCATTACAGGTGTACAACACCTCTGTGGATATGCATACAGATGCCTTCATGCTTATGTGATGTACTGGGGGACATCAGCATACCATTGGAAATGTGAATACCAAAGGACAGATGACATAACATGTGGCTGCATGTACACATTGGTACCCCTGCTACATGTTGTGGGCTACTAACAATGTGGTACTGTCAGGATACTATGTACTGTAAATGTGGATGACTATGCTATAGTTGGCTTATAGCTTTACAGCATGTGTTGGTCAACAGGTATCTGTCTGTATGATACCCTTGTGAAGGATAAGTGTCTCATCTGGAGAATGCATTGTAGGCCACTGTATGCATTACCAGATCTGGACAGAGATATCCCTAGTGTGTTTGCTTGTACCTGGGACGTCTACATGCCAAACAGGAGTGGTCCCAGGAATGGGTGGCGGCCAATACCACTGGTTACTGGTATAGTATAGTACCAGAAGGACTCAAATGCTGCTGTGTATCCTACATCTGTGTGTCAATTGTCAAGACATCAGCTAACGAATGGGTAAAGTCAGGCTGTTGAGGTTATGTATACTACCAGTATGCAAAACAATGACCAATATAAACAGTATCACCTACAGCATAGTGTCAAACCATGTCATACACACATGTGTACCCAAGTCATAACATATGTGTAGTAAAATGCATACTGGCCACCAATAGGAAATATGAAGTGTTAACACTGTGTAATACAGGGCATGTCACCCTTCCCATGTGTCCACTATGCACATACATGCAGATGGTGCACCTCCACCATGTTCACAAATGTACACCTGCAAATCTGTACTGCACACATCACACACATACCATCCACTCACCAACACATGCTGCCAGTACCGCACACATCAGCCAAGTGGCAAAAGGGACGGACAATACAGTATTGGAATTAACACTGGTGTAAACAATACTACATTGATAATCATAGCTTTAATGAATCATGCCTGCTCAGATATACCTTCAAGGATATCAGTCCACCTTGCTGTTTACAACATGCTAACATTGCTACACTGCTATTAGGTCACCCTCTGCATCAGCACCATGTAAGCCTGTTCCTGCATCATTGTCACAGATGACAGGGGGTGGTACAGTTTCATCATATGCACAAGGTGTGTTATTGGTTTGCCAGAGCCCGACAATGACCCATCCAATCGACATGTATGTGTGCGTGTGTGTGTGTGTGTGTGTGTGTGTGTGTGTGTGTGTGTGTGTGTGTGTGTGTGTGTGTGTGTGTGTGTGTGTGTGTGTGTGTGTGTGTGTGTGTGTGTGTGGGACAACAGTACAGTATGGGTCAATGTTGGTGTAATGTGTGTGTGTATGTGTTAGCCCTAGGTGTTTGGTTTATGTGTGTGTGTCTGCATGCACACAGTTCCACTTTGTGGCTGTCACATACTGGTGATTGTGGGACAGTCACGGACTGTACCTGTCAGGCTGTACAGATCACTGTCTCCGGCCATGGACACAGTACCTGTGCCTGCCAGGGGTGCCACGGACAGTATCGGGTATCAAGCCAGACTGGGTACTATCGTCAGAGGCAGAGGGATGTTAACTGGACCCATGTCCCTGCTGGGACTGGCCAGATCCATGTGTACATGGTCATCTAGGATGGTCTATTGACAGCCAACCCCAAGATTGCTGGGGCTGGTACTGCCACTACGGGAGCGGCTGGGACTTGTGTGTCATCCGCAATAAGTGCCAGCTGAGGATGTTGCTGGCATACGCCCACATTGACATCTCAGCCATCCTGCACTGTCCTGGCACATGGACATTACATTGCGGAGGACATCTAGTGTCTCCCCCCATCGTCTATCAAAGACCTTGGTGTAATTACGGATGGCACCAGCAAGGTCATGAATACTGTCATTGATAGTGGTGTTGTGAGCCCTCTGCGCCCTTAGCCCCTGCCGGGTGTACCGTTCCATACGTACCTGTGCCTGCATTACAGACCGGAACATAGGTGAGGTTGTGAGACCTGTGGGGACATGTCTGCCAGGGGCATTACGACCAGCAGTGCTCCCACGAGCACTCCTGGACATATGCCTATGTGGTACCATTCCAGGTGTGTGGGTATGGCTGCTTTGTGGGGTTGCATGTGCCATAGATACCACACTACCCTGGTTGATGCCTACTTTATACTGTTCCTCCGCTAAGGCCATTGGTGTTGAGGGATGTATTGGCAGTATGAATCTGCACATAGATGGGGTGGACAGCTGTGTACTGTCAATTGGTGGACCAATGGCAGACCCTGACAAACCTGCCTGTGCCACTACACATGTGTCATCATGCCCACTATTTGTGGCAGTGACCTCATGTTCCCTGCTGCACTCATCCAATACCTCAGCACCTGTGAGAGGAAGACAGGAAACACACTTCACAATCTGTACAGGATGTTAGCGCACATGCACACATGAACACATGCACATATGAACACATGCACACATGCACACATGAACACATGTACACATGCACACATGAACACATGTGCACGTGAACACATGCACAAATGCACACATGAACACATGAACACATGCACACATGCATACATGAACACATGCGCACATGAACACATGAACACATGCACACATGCACACATCCACTACTCAGTCAAGTTGACACTAAAACACACACACCAACAGCAGTACGGAACATATCCATTAGTGGTTGATGGTACAGTACAGTATCACAAGCCAAAGAGTCCTATCACACATGTCAGCATGCAGGATATGTGTTGCTCAACAGGATGCAGTGCGAGAGTGGAGAGTCCTTGTTGATAACAGTATACATGTCTTTGATGCATGTGTGTTGTTCAATGACTGGCCTCACCTTGGAACACAATGTGTACATGGACACAACATTGCTATGCAAGACTGGAACACTTTCCGATGTCCTGTGCACCATCACTCATAGGTATACATACCATGGCCGGATGCACACAACTGTCAGGTGTATAGCAATGAATGCTATGTGTAGTACTGTAGTTACTGTAACTAGATGTAGTGTAGTGCCATGAGCCATAATCAGGCAGCATCATGTGGTCACTCAAGGCCACTAATGTATGTCACACTGGCAACTATCTTGCTGTACCTGACCTGCACCACTTTGGCTACATTAATCATTTCACAGCCAGTTGTTACATGGGTATGTAAGGTGTTCAATAGGGAGCATTGCCTCACATTAATGTGTTGTGTGTTGAAGCATGTCACACTGCCCCATGATAGTCCTCTACCCACAGGTATAGTATGTGTGCTGTGTTGTTGACATTTGGGATACTGGAGTATGACCTTACAGCAGGTGTCTACATACACCATGTGTATCACATTAACACTAACTGCATATGACAAAGTGGTGGATGTTGTGTGCATGTGTATTGACTCTGCCTATACAATGTCCACTACAGTGTACCACAACTGGTTGGGATGCTATGTATATTGCATGTGTCTGAGGTGGATACTCATGTTACTGGGATGTGCATAGTCCCACAGAGCACATGCAGAGCATGCATTATGTGTAGGTGTTTTACATGTGTATATGGCCTACAACTCTCCTATGACATGCACATGTTATATGCTATATTAAATGTAGAACACTCACCAGCATGGGTCTGCTGTCTTGCTATCACACCAGAGGGACCTACAAGGATATGAGACAGTTTGTCAGTGTCAACAACTATGGCATTGCTGCTGTGTGCTTGCAATTCCACAGTAATACAAGAGGTGACAGTCACAGGCATAAAAATTATGTTCCAAATTATCAGTATTGCATGACACCAGGCTACACATCTTCTGAATACACAGTACACGTCTCGTAAATGCATGTTCTAACAATTGATCTAACAGTAGTCTACAGATATGCCATGTTACCTGCACGCTCTGTATCTACATGCTGGGTGACTCCGGCCTCCATGATGACGCATGTCTGTTGTACTGGTTGGCCAGGAGCCACCATGCTGAGGAGCAGCTCTTCCACTCTGGTGAGGGGGGGGGACGTGTTGATGCACCACCAACTGTGGCAAGCTGTTGTCTGTGGACATTGGAGGCATGCTGCTGGACATGTCTCATTAAATCACCGCATTGATGGTGTACCTGCTCATAAGTCCAGTTATGCATGCCTACATCATTCACCCGATTGACAACATCCTGCCACAGTGCAGTGCATCCATGCTGGTCCTGGCTAGATCTGGAGAACAGCAAGTTGTAATGCTGTACCAGGGCATCAAAGATGACCTCCTCCTCCTCAGGGGAATAGGCAGACTTCCTGTTGTGAGACATATTCCTACAAGACAATAAAACAGTAATTGTGAGCAAGTCATGTGGCACACTTAACATGATAAAGTACAGACATCAATGAAATGCCATATATAGCAACCTATTGGCTGTCAGTAGATACACACCTTTAATACCACATAGGACTGTTCAGCCCACAACTGCCTGACAGTGCCTGGCACATTCTATATTCCAAAACATGTTCTGCACAGCAACAAAGTGGAACCAGTATGTAAGACTATACAACAGTACATGGTACACTCTATGTGACACAATGCACCACCTAGCCACAGGGGGTGTGCATGAAGCTAATGCATGCAGACATTTGTCATCCATTGAAATGAATGTTAAGTACAGTGTAAGTACTATCAGTACACCACGCTACTTGTTGATAGCAAACCCCTCAGTAACAAATGTGCACATTCATCACTATAGGTGGCATACTGCTGTAATACACTACACATGTTGCTAGATATGCACATATATCATGTGACACACATACCACCAAGGCCATGTTACAGGCATACCCACACACACACATCAGACATACCTACAGGACACAAAGGTATGGCAATCCAGATCAGTTTTACCTATGTAACATACAGTACTGTGTGTCAGCACCTACAAAACCTCATGCCTGAGGTTTGTAATGTGTGAGGACTACAGGTAAACAAAACAGTGTGTCCAAGCAATGTGGATATAAGCCATACTGTGCTGTTTAGGCCTACAGCTTCAGGTAGTACTACTGTTCATACAGGATTTGTATTCACTAGTGTTACCAATCAATAAGCATACATGTACTGCTTAAGCCTACAATGGCACACTCCGATCAACACCATGAGACTACGTCACACCGTATGCCTTACTGCTTTTCCTGCCTAGCAATAGCATATGTATCCTTTGCTGGGATTTGAGCTACAACATTACATACCATGATATACACAGTTTCCCACTAGGCTATCACACATATACACAACTTTGACACATTCACCTACGTATTCACCATCACACCCAGTCAACCTCACATAGCAAGTAATGTAACAAGTACATACGTGTGTGTATCGGGTCCTAGGTAGCTAATAGGCTATTATCTGTAGGGCCTATGGAAGCCTAGCCATATGGTACCCTGCCCTTCCACACCCATGTAATGTAGGTCCATGTGCCCCTGTCATGCAGAGCCACAGTGGTGACTCCTGGGTCATGTTTCCTATCTCACACCCACTAATCATGATTATTTATGAAAACTGCTAATGAGGACCTTCATTTTCTATTGATAGGTGGTTAGTTCCAGAGTATGGTATGTGTCTGAGATGATAATGTACCACTCCAGAATGTTCTGCTTTTTCACGTTACAGGGTTTAGATCAGTACAGTTTGTAGCTTGTATGGAGTTTAATCTGTATATATGGAGCATGTCTAACACCTGTGGGTTTGGCATAGCTTTGTATGTTAGGCAGAGGTTGCCTCTGGGTAGGTGGTATGTGGCACAGTGTAGCTGTGGTTTTGTAAGACAGTCTGCATAGGGCATCTGTTTGAGTCTGGTAATACTCTTTGTGAGGTATGTGTCTGGCATCTACTGTCGCTGTGGATGTCTTCTGAGGTACATACCAACAGGGCCAATGTACTCTATGATGGGTGTTATGACTGATGAGTACAGTGGAACACTGACCTCTTATTCCATGGATGACACACCTTTTCTGATGACATGTAGACCGTACTTGGTTTACATGACTAGTGTGGCACTGTGATTATCAATAGGGACACTACTGTCCACCTTTGTCCCGTAGTGTCTCATCACACTTTCGGTGTTGAATAGACTACCACCTATGTGGTAGTTCATGGGTACAGAGTTTTTAACAAGAGGGATGGCAATACGTTTACAACATTGAGCTTGGGCGTACATATGAACATCCATTGGTGTACATATAGATATACATATAGGCACATATACAGTCCACCTTTCATTGTGTGAATATCAATTATGCAAAGGTTGAGAGGGATGCAGTTATGTAATGATATTGCACAGTCCTGTGCAGAATGCATGGAAGGTAGTCTCAGCCCATGTACCTTTAGCAGGAACCCCTATCTGAAAGGCTCAAACCTGAGGAATCATACCCACATTGTTTAAACGCCACATATCATATGCCAGAATTGTATGCTGTCTTGTTTGCCACACACTAACACCTACATATGAAAATGCACATAACAACCTGCAACAACATATAATTGTCCACCCTTCAAAAAGAGTTGCAGTATGTCGCTTGCTCTATGCACATGTTCAGATGCTAATTTATCAGACACATACATATCTCTCCATATGTGTGTGCCATACGCACACAGGGTCTACAGTGTTGTAAGTCCGTACACCTCACGGATGACCTGTTGGGCCTTGCTACAACATGGACAGTTGTCACATGTGTGTATACAGTAATAGTACAGGGAGTATATATTGCTGCAAATGCTAACATTACTATACTAGCCTGGTACAGCAGGTGCCAATGTTAAGCTACAAATTATGTTACTATCATGCATATTATACTCTGTCACATCCAAGTTTATATAGGTGTTCTCCCCCAAACTGCCATTATACGCAGTACTGTACAGACCATAGATAACATGTTCAGATGTTCGACATATAATGCTGAGATACATATGTCACAGTTATGTCCCACTGCACACAGCTACACACTAATTTGTCCATGGCAGTAGTTATGCATGGCATCAGTGCATACATACCTACTGCTGCCACTTATGCATGTTTCTGAGTATGTACAGTACTATTCATAAACATCTACTACTTGCCGCTAACTACAAATCTGTTACATACCTGTTACTCACTGTCAGATCCATCTGTGTATGCTTTTCAAGGTTTTGTTTTATTTATTAAGTAAAGTTTTTTACTTATTTGTTATTATTGATTATTAATTAAGTTTTTTTTTTCTTAATTAATATATTTCGGTTTGACAGGAGTAAATATAATATTTACTTATGTAAGGTTTCTTTATTAAGTAATACAGTTTGTCAGTAGTTGCTGACACATGCAATGTAATGATTGCATGTGGGGATAGCAAGTACAATCTGCTTTTATGGGTATCTGGGCATGTGCATGTGATGCCCTCTGCACCAATTGGTGCCTAGCATTTGGTAAATGCATACAGCCTGCTGTGTGGTAATTGCAGTACTCACTGTCATAGCAACCCAATGCTATAAATTGCTAATGTATGCAGGCATAGCTCTTTCAGATTTCCAGAGTGGGGCCCATGCTTGTTTGCTGTGGACACTGTTGTGTAAGTCAGAAGGTTGGTATACTTCTTATATCTGAAGCTAGAGGTGTAGACAGTGATGTACATGTACTCAGGCCTGACTGTTGCCACTTGCAGTACAGAGCTATCGGTGTAGAGTATAACTCACCCCTACAAATGCTTACACAACATTTATGTGACTATGTAGTTTATTTTCTACTCATATAATTAACTGCCATACAAACGTCGTTATTGAGAAGTATTCTTTTGGCACATGAACTGTTTGTGAACTGTTATACTGTGAATATTAATGTTCTCACTTTGGCAGGGTTTGTGGTTTTATTCTTGACATTAGCACAAGGTTCACAGGACAACTGCACAATTCCAGTACTGTGTATGCCTACCAATATCCTCTGTAGACCCTAAACACACAAGTGTATTTAAAGTGTGTGTGGGGGTTGCTGACATACAGAGAACATTTTGTATCATTGTGTGAATGTTATCTTACTGGACTTAAAGGATTGGTGTGTACCTGTTGGTTTATCAAGGCAGATGGTCTGTCTGCATAGTTCCCAACTGTGAACCTTTCCAGATGGTAGTCAAATGTTACACTGTTATTCTTTGTCTGTGCAACCCACAGGTGTTTTCATCACTAGTACAATGGCATTGTTACAGTCAGTTGCTAACAGTACATGGCTAAATCCTTTGGTATTTCTGTGTTGTACTCCTACATAAGGGTATGCTTGTGGAAGTCCTACCACAGCTATTTGCAGAGTGTGTAACAGCAGGATAGCTGCTATGCCTGTGTGTTTGTGCCTCTACCAGGCCTATGAAACACTCAGATACAACTTTGCATGGAGTCAGGGATAGGTAGTTAAATGTGAAGTACACCTTACACGTAATAGAGACAGTAAAAGTCTAGACTTGTGTGAAGCAGTGCATATGGATTCTTACTCCTTTTATGAAGTACAAGCGGTGTCTACTGTTATTATTGTCAGTATTCATTGAGTAATACCCCACCTTTCTGACTGACGTCAGTACTTTTCAGAGGGATTCAGGGGGACACAGCTTAAATATGTTTCACAATCAGGGACATCCCTGTAAAGTAATCACAGTTAGGTAGTATGGCCTCTGCCCTAATCATATTTGCCACTGTTTGTTCTGCTATGATACTGTATGGGGTTGTAAAGTGCCTCTGTAACTTTATTTGATGCTAGAATGGCTGATCACACTCATGTAATGCATTTCACAACAATTGCTGGTAAAGATCCACAAAACAAGCTTTGTGTTATGGCCTTCCTATTTTTCCTTTACATTCAGCCATTGAAATGCATGATATATTTATTTGAGCACCAGTTTATTGTATATCTGCTGTGGCTTAGTGGTAATTCATGCAGTCTATTGTGTCAATGGTCTGGGGTTTGAGACTGGCAGAGGTATTTTCTTTTGCTGCTGAGCAGAACAAGGGCCCTGGCATAGAGTGACTAAGGCACTTTTAAGCAGTTATAAGTGGGTTTGCATGGGTTTGCGCCATGATTAGCAATGCTTAGCTAAGCGCACACATGCGCTCACTCACTTAAACCCACTTACTACTGCTTAAAAGTGCTTACTCCCGTTAACCCCGGCACTAATTTCTTTGAAAGAAAAGAAAATGGGGAGATAGGAAAGTGGTGAAAAAGGGGGCTCAAAGAGGGAAAGACAGTAGGAAAACAAGCTCGGGATGTGCAGGACAGGTGTAGGAAAAGTCCATAGCTGCCCATTTCTTTACCAGCAACAGCTGTGCATATGCAATACATTTGGAGTGACATTTGAAACCTTTCACCACTGGGAGAGGGGTGAAGACAACAAAGCATGTTGCACTGCCAATTATAATTATCAGTTTACATGTCCAGCAGACATGTGTGCAAAATGGGCAGCTATGTATGGGGCGTAATTGTTTTGTGGGTACAGCTTGCCCTTTTTTTTTTTTTTTTTTTCAGGTGAGAGTGGAAAGTGAGGTAGAGGATGTAGATGTGTTTGGGGAGGTAGGTTGGGGAGGTAAACAGACAAGACAAACAAGACGCCTACAGGGTCAGTGTATGACACATGGGGTGGGTGAACACAATTGACGGGGACGGACGTTTGGAAATCACAAGCCCATGAGCCCACAGATGGTAACAGTGGAACTGAGATCCCCACCCATGGGCAGTCACCACTGCACCTTCACAGCCCCGAGAGTGGCTGTGCTGGGGGTTGCATAGGATGGGCAGGCTCACCCATGAGATGTGCCACTCTTGCTTCGAGCTGGTGTAGAGGATCAGCGACTGAACGCTGGATCTCCCTACGCAGCACGACCCAGACCTTTCGAAGGGTGACAGGTGGCCCTTTTCCACCCATGCTTGCACGGGGGGGGGATGAGCCCCATCCCCTGCAGCGCTTACACCTGAAGGTGGCACAGGACCAATGGAGGAGGGGAGCCCGGGCTGGGCACCAGACCTGCTGGTGCCAGGTGCACTCGCCAACTGAGGAGGGACAGGTGGGTCCACCGGGACTGGCCTTCCCATACATTCTGTGATTAGGTGTGTTTAACTACAACATAAACAACAGCGTTCCAAATTAGTTGTAACAGCATGCAGTTATATTCCCATTGACCCAACACACCAAGGTTCCAACAGTTGAACAGCAAGCATAACACATGCATATATTGAATGAAAGTGGACATTCCAACAGCATGCAGGGATGATTGGTAGCAACAGGCCACCATTATTGTGGTGTTTGAACAGGACACATGCATCAAAGTGAATGCAGATATTTATAGAACAATAGGACATATGTCCCAACAAATGTTTGAGATTACACATACACATTGAGGTGTGGAATTGCATGGTTTATGCACATACAGTAGGCTGTAGAAAGAAACCTCAATTAACATCTTATAAGTACTTTTAGTCTACACTACATTCCTAGTGACTGCAGGTGGATATCCCCTACATGTATTATTACACTTGCCAACATGCATTAGGTTGTGTAATGGGTTTGGCTAGTTCATTATATACCTGACCTATATCTGACATGCTAACTGTCCAAGATGTAGATGTTACTGCTACATATTTCTTGGTTTTATTTATATTTCTTTAACTACATATCTGGATGTGTTCACATGACATTTTCAGTTCAATTTGTACAGAACCCTGCATTTCTTGTAGCACACTCACATTTCTGGGGAGCAAATTAACAAGCTACTTGTGTGCCAGATTTACTTATGCATGCCAGCCAGTAAGTGACTGTTGAAGACTGTATATATGCTTCACAGCTACTAGCACTTCCATCACCCACTTTAGATGGGACTGCCCAACTGTGTGTTGCCAGCACCTATTAAAACAGTACTATTTGTATAATGCAAGGGTACAACAACATTTCAAAGTAAGTGACACAGACACACTCCAGGTTTTATACCTTTATTAATTACATTACACACTTTTCCACAGGCTCTCTCCTTTATTTGATATTACAGTGCATATGGAAGACATATTCAAGACATATTATACCTGCATTAATAGGTTAGATCACTCATTTTCAGGCTCCCTCACTTATTTTATATGACAATACCTGCAGAGATATTATTATGGTCATATTTTACCTTTTGCACTCTTTTTCTGGCTCTCTGACTTATTTTCTATAACAGTACATGCAGAGGACTTATTCAGGGCATTTTATGTCTATATTATTGGACTACAACACTTTCTTTCAGGCTCTCTCCCCTATTTTATATAACAATACATGCAGAATAATCACTAACCTGCCTGGTGGCGCAGCCTTAGCAGCCTATCTGCATAGGCTTGCTGATTCGCAGCACGGTCACCTGCAGCTGTGAAGTAAATTAAGGGATATTGAGACATACCTATCCATTATACAGAATCAATTATCATTTCTTACATACTGCATTCCATGGCTACCTACTCATTTGTGGGGCATCTTGCATCCCACGGGCCTCCTGTATCCATTGGTTCAGTAGGTCCTGCTTCCTTCTCTTCAGGTCTGCATGGTGGTGATGGACCTGTTCACCAGTCCAAGGAACACCTGTGACACTGGTGAGGTCATGAGCTAACCGGTTCCAAGCCTCTGCCTTGTACTCCATCCCTTGGAACTGGCCCTGCAGGAGTCTTGACTCATGACGGTGGACAAGGAGCCAAACCATGTATTTCGACTCCTCGATGCCCCAACGTTGCGCTTGGAAGAGTGTACCCTCTCCAGCACCAGCCATTCTAACTGCAGATGGGAGCTACAATCAGTTATGGCGAGTATTCCCGCCTATGGGGCTTAAATATGCCGCATTTTCCGCACTTTTTTGTGATTGGCCATTTTTGAAAATTCTTGGCTTACTGCAGGCCTGCTTAGTAATGGTTATTCTCCCATTTATATGTATATGTATGTTGACAGTGGCTGTTTATCCTAAGCTGTCATAGCTTAGTGGTTCAGTACTTTGATTATGGTGCACAGAGTCCTGGGTTCGAACCGTGTCATTCATTTTATTTTACTACTGTCCAGATAGGCTAGGGGGTGTGGCTGTGTTTAAACAACTTTGCTCAGCGTTGCTCCACTTTGCCCTACGGTGCGCTGGTTGGTGCACCGCTCACCTCCGCACAAACCAATTGCGCTGGGTAAAGTGTTATTTAGCTATGGGCAACCCTATTGCGCTGGGTAAAGTGCTATTTAGCTATGGGCAACTCTATTACACTGGGTAAAGAGTTATTTAGCTATGGACAACCCTATTGCGCTGGGTAAAGCACTATTTAGCTATGGGCAACTCTATTGTGCTGGGTAAAGTGCTATTTTGCTATGGGCAACTCTATTGCGCTGGGTAAAGTGCTGCTTAACTGCGGGCAACTATATTGCGCTGGGTAAAGCGCTGCTTAACTGCGGGCAATTATATGTCAGGATACTTTATACATATTTATTTTGTTCACTGATACATAGGCCATTTCAATGGTTTTTAGTAAAAGTTTAATCATATATGTCAGGAATTATTTCATATATTACTTTAGAACATAAATAGGAAGGGGAGTGGTGGGACTCGAACCGTGAATGCCTCCTGTTTGTGCGAACACTCTACTATTATGCTATTGCTATTTGGTGTAATTTGCATAAACATTCCTTGTTATGCTCTTCCATGTTGGGAATGCTAACTGCAGCTAAGCAATGGGCTCACCCGCGCACACACACGCAAATACGGGCAGCAATTTCGGGAATTAGAAAAAATAAAATTAATGTTTTACTCTTTATAACTGTGCTGGGGATTTACAATGTCAGGGAGTGTGGTGTTGGGTACATGGACCTTTGAGCAGACTCACTCTTGTGTGTTTACATTTTACATTTTGGACACTTGCAGGGGCGTGGACATTTAGACTGCTCAGCAGTCAGACATGCCCCCTACTTTCCTGCACAGTCCGTGTTAAACTTTCAGTTGGGTCAGCATGCCCTCATGAATATTCATGGTACACTGACATCATACCGTTCAACTCCAGCCTCCGAGTAAGACTTAATCAGTCTTACACGGAGGGTTCGTGAATCCGGGGGTGTCAGTTTTTGCCTTGCTAGTTTAATTTATCTTGGAAGATCTTGAAAAAATGTTGATTTGAAAGCATGATATATTAGCATTTTCTTTCTCTTAGCCACTAGTATGATTTTGGTCACATCTTTGAAGTTTAATAACAAAATGTGTACTTGTCTAGGAGAGTTCTGTGGTTGAATTGCTCTCTGGGCTCTATGAGCCCTCCCTATACTAATGTTTCCAGATGTGGGCTTACTGCCATGTAGGCTGGTAAAAAGTGATTGTAAGGATTTCATGAGGATAGACTCTTCAGCAGCCCTCTAACTGTTATATTATTTATTCTACTACATGTCTTTAGAGCAAGGACCTTTGCATTAATCAGCTAACTTTCTTTAGTGTTTGCTTGTTGGTTTAACTTTAGCTTGTCAGTTTGATCTTCATAAGTGTTGAGTCTCCTTTCAGATATTTCCACTCTTTTTGAAATATCAAGTAAGGTAGCATTAACAACTGAGATTTAGACAGAAAGTGTTTTGCCTTGCCTTGGCTATTCTTACAGTCTTTTCAAGGTCATGTGTCTTCTGTGTGCTAGCTTTGCATTATTGTTATTATGTTCTTGCCTTTGGTCCCTTGTGTTTAATCCTTCCCCACATATTGCTTTCTATGTGTCTTTGGCTTGCATTCACCTTTCTACCTCTGTTTTTTCCATTTTTCTTTCTGATAGTTCCTACATGGACACCACACAGCTTCCTGGCTACCATCCGTGTGATTGGTGTACCGTGGTTCTTACTTTCTTTTTGTTCTCCTAGGTCCTTTTGCCCAATCCTTCAGATTGTAAATATGATTCTTTTCCTCTCTTTGTACCAGCAGAGTATCTTGGAGTCTTTTCATTGTGGTATAACTCAGTCTTTCCATAGCATCTGCAAGTAGGCATGACCTCTTCTGCCTGTTGAGTCAATCTGGAAGATACGCAGCCAATAATGAAATATTGCCTGCATCTGTTGATACCACACTTCTTATTCTTTTTAAATGTTCATATCCCATATTTCATTTTGTGCTCATGTGAGTTGCATATCACACAGCATGAACTTCTTTTTTGTTGTACTTCCCACTATTTAAATTCTATCTTTTGCAAGGTTCACTCCCTGGGGAGTTTAGGAGTTTTCAAGCTTACTTTTCTCACATGCCAGAATGTCTCTGTCATTAATTTTGTATTCCGACTATGCTCAGGTTCCCCCTGTAAGATCTATCCTCCTGGCTGCCTTCTTGTTTTAATGATAAATCCTTTCTTTCTAATTATGCTAGAAGCAGTGTCTGTGTCGTTCCCAGTGTGCCTTCTGATTCATTTGCACCCTCTTATATTTTCCTCAATAGATATTTTGGAGCAGGTACTGCTCATATTAAGTCATCTCATCTATCACTCTTGCCTGCATTTTTAGAACTTTTGTAATGTTCTGTTCAGTCACTTCTTCTGTAACTGGCCTAAGTGCATTTTGCATGATTTCATACTGCATAGCATCTTTATTCCTTTTTAATCCTGAGATCAGCAGAGAGTTCTAGTTTAAATTGTCATCTTTTGTAGAGACTGGAAACTACTTCTCCTGTTATTACTTTTATCCTGAGTGGGTACAAATACAGTCATTGTATTTCAGGAACCAGGACAAGAAATGTACTAAGGAATGAATCGCTGATGTTGACTTGGTGACTCTTGTTAACAGATATGCAATACTGGCATCAGCTCAGGAATTTACTGGTTACCCTTTTCATTCATGTTTCACTATCGGTTATTAAAAAGGTGCAGATCATTTACAGCTAATACATTTTATTTCTCAAAAGTATTTCCCACTGAATTTTTTGCAGCAGGTAGGTGGTGAGGGTTTAATTTCACAGCAGCTATATATAACATACTATAACTAGCATTTGGCCATGTATGAGCATGTTCCCACTCCCACACTGCTAGCACTTTCACAGCTGCTTCTGTTTTGAAGGTACCTATACCCATAAGATTATGTCCTTATGGTTGTGGCCATAACCACAGTGGCATGCCCCATAGCAGACATTTCTCACTGTCAGACAGGATACCAACATCTACCCAGGGTCATGGCAAATCCACTTCGAATCTTGATAGAGACAGCTCTCAAGTGTGAGGGAGTGCATGGGATGCTGAAACCACTGCCATGCAAACTCTGGACCTATCCAGAGGTTTGAGCCACAATAGTGCAACTGTTGCAGAGACTGTGTCCTGGCAGACCACCACAGTCTACATTATATCTTCTGTTAACCCTGGTCCTTCCCAAAGAGTTTACTTTAAAGCCCCCCCCCCCAACACGCACATGAAAAAATAAATTGCTTCCACTGACTTGTGAATGTGTAATAGGTTCAATAGGATAGAGTTTACATGTAAGGCATAGGTTGCCTCTTAGTGGTCTGTATGATACTTCTCAATAATTTCCAGGAAATGAAAAACGTGAAATATAACTTTAAGGCAGTCTAGGTAACTCAAGGTGAACATGCCCTTGATTTTTTTTTTGTTAAGAATGCCCTATTGTCTCTTAAGCTGAGTCATATACCTAGCCAAGTACATACCATGTGGGCATTATTTATTTATTTTTATTTATTTTGACATTTGTTAACCAGGATAAGTCCAGCTAGGTACAGGCCTGGGGAGAAAAGTTCCATACATAAAAAAATATATACAGTCTTAACAATGATATAAAGTTAACACACAAAGTTAATTTTTAACATATGGTAGCTAAAATACAAAAAAATAATAGTAAGACATAAGCAATTTACGTTGAGGGCGTAGAACTAGAAAGCAAATTTTACTGCAACAGTTGAACTTACTCTTGACAATTAGTAGATAATTAGGCGAAAGAATAAGGCAAATTCAGAAATGAAAATTGTAACTCAGGAAAGAAAAAAGTATGGTAGTCAAGACAAAAAAGTGGTGTACGACTGGTGAAGGATGATAGAAATGAGGGTGTAGGAAAAGTATTGAAAGAATTTAAGGTGAGGGATGAAGCAGGTCAGTAGAACAATAAAGTTGTGGAAGAGGGAAGAGAAGAAAATGTTAGTGGTTAGTTAGGCAGAATTGGAAGAGGAAAGAGAGAAAATGTTTAGTGGAAGGTTAGACAGGATGAAGGCAGGAGCAGAGACAAGTGTTAAGGAATCTTTCTCTTAATGCTTTTTTTATTTATTTTTATTTATTTTATTTGATATTTATCAACCAGTTTAGTTCGACTGGATAGATACCCTTTTTCAGTGGAGACTCGAGGAGAAAAGCTCCACAAAACAGTTGCATAAAACTGGAATGGATTCAGGAAAACAAAAGTATAACAATACAAATTGTACAAAGAAGAAAATTCTTAAAGCATAAATCTAAAAACTGTGAAATCTTATACATACCTTTTTGTGTTAGGTAGGATTATTATGAATGAAGATGAGTCAGAAAAGAAACAAAATGTCAACAGTATGAGATAGGAAGATAGCTAAAGAGAGAGGCTGAAGTGTGGGGATGAGGCAGAGAAATAATCTGAGTTAGGAGGAGTATACAAAATCATAGTAGGCAGGATTTAAATGAAATACTTTAGTAGATAGGAATTAAGTGAATGCCATTGAAAGGGAGATTGACAGGTAGAGATAATAGTGGGTAGGAAGAGAAATATAATGGTAGGATAGGAAGACAGGAATATAGGATTATGTTGAATCATTGCAAAGGCAAAGCCATTCCTTCTGGTAGGTAGCTTTTAGTGCAGTTTTAAAGGAGCTGGAGTTAGTGATAGATCTGATGTGAGGTAGAAGTTTGTTCCAGACTTTTGCAGTGGAGTAGCTATAGAGTAGTTCAGCAGCATTTGTGTTGGGCATATAAATGTGTAGCAGATTTTGCTGAGAGCTAAGAAGAGAGTGATTGGGAGTATACAGCTGGATGAGCGTGGAGACAGAGGGGCAAAAAAAAGGATTGTGTAAGACTGAATGAGCTATGAGGAGCTGAGATAATAGAATCTGGTGGTGAAATTCCAACCATTGCAAGTTTTTTAAGGCTACACAGTGATATGTGTGGTAGGGTAGGCTTGATGCAAATCTTACAATTTTGTTATAAGTAATTTCCAATTTAGACATAAGATTAGATTGGAGGTTTGTGAGTATAGGGACTCCATAGAGTAATGTGGGGAGAAAGAAAGCTTGGGCAAGGGAAAGTTTGCAGGAATGGGTGAGGAATTTTTTTATGTCTGTAAAGGAGTCCCAATTTTTGGTGAGTCTTTTTAATGCATTGTTGAATGTGAAGATCAAACGTAAGGTGGTCATTGATAGTAATGCCAAGGAGTTGTGTTTGAGGCTCAGTAGAGATGCGTATGTTATTCAATGATGAGACAGAAAATGTAGTTTTATGGTGTTGGAGAGTAGAACGGAGAAATAGGAGAAGTTTTGTTTTCTTAGGGTTTAGTACCAATTGCTTAGTAGTGAGCTACCTTTCGACAGAGTGGGGGGAGTCTTGGGTGAGGGTATGGAAGTGGGTAATGTTACTGGAGGAGAAGATGATAGAGGAATCATTAGCATATTGAATAATAGCAAAGAGTGGGCAAGAAGAGTGAAGGTTATTAATAAAGATATTAAGAAGTAGAGGTCCAAGGATGGAGCCTTGGGGAACCCAGTTTGAACAGGTAAAAAGGGAGATTAGCTTGATTGCCATTTGAGCACCTGAAAACAATTTGGCAGGTAGCTGGAGAACCAAGACAGAGTAAAGTTAGTAAGGTTTAGTGAAGTTAGTTTGGATAGCAATATTTGGTGGGAAATGGTGTTGAAGTCTTTGGAAAGATCGAGAAACAAGCAGCAGACTAATTCATTATTATCACAGAATTTTGCAATGGTGTTTATGAAGTCTATAAGAGTGTTAACAGTACTATGTTTAGGGCTATTTATTTTTTTTATTTTTAATTTGAAACTATTTGGGATAGATCTGATGGTTAGATGAATTTTGTTCCAGGTCAGGGCTACTGCATAGCTGCATGAGCAATGGCCTATGGATCTTTTAAGCTTGCAGATTTCTAACACAAGTTGGTCAGACCTCCAGATAGAGCATTTGGGAGTATAATAAGTGATGAGGGATGAGATGGCTGGGTAGGAAGTAGGTTTGTTAATTATGATGTGAGTGAGGAGCAGTTAAGTGAGGAGGATCTGGTGAGTCAGCTCAAGCCAGTTGAAGGATTGTGGAGATCGGCAGTGGTGTGAGTTGTAGGGTTTTTTTGCAGTAAATCTGGTAATTTCATTGTAGCAGAGCTCCAGTTTTGTCTTTAGGGGGGATTGTAAGTTGGTTAAAATAAGAGAAGCATAGAGTAGGGTGGGAAGAAGATAAGAATTAGCAATGGACAATCTAGAGTTACTGGTAAGGGATTTTTTTGTTCTGTAAAATATTTAAGTTTTTGGGTGATGTTTGTTGATACAATTTTGAATGTGTAGATTTAATTTTAATTGATTATCAATGATGACACAGAGGAGTTTAGTGTGTGTTGCTACTATTATTAAGGTGTTGCCAAGAGGTGTAATAGTGATGGATGATTTGAGGTAAGATTGAGATTTGGGGAGAGATAAACGTAGTTTGCTTTTTTTAGGTTAATTATGTGTTGATTGTTATTTAACCAACTTTCAAAAAGTTAAAGGCCTTCTAGGTAATGGATTGAATGTGTAAAAGATTGCCGGATGAGCAGATGATAGTGGAGTTATCAGCATGTTTTATTAGTAATGACTAAGTGCAAGATGAATGAGGACTGTTAGTAAAAATGTTTAACAGTACTGGAGCAATAATGGAATCTTGTTGTACTCCAGTATTAGCAGGGTGGAAGTTGGAGAAGAAAGAAACCCACTTGACAGACTGCCATCAGTTGGAAAGGTAGCTAAAAAATAGATGAGAGTAGAGTTACAGAAAATAAGATCAGACATGTTAGAGAGAAGCATGGGGTGAGAGACTGTGTCAAAGGCTTTAGAGAGGTCCAGAATAAGGGTGGATACAAGGTTATTATTTTCTCTGGCTTTAATGATAGTATAAGTAAAGCAGACTAGGGTAGTAGTTGTACTGTGGTTAGTATGAAAACCATGTTGGGTTGAATGAGTAGGTATTCTTTTAGAAGATGTTTGAGAAGTTGCTTGTTTATGCATTTTTCAAGTATTTATTGGGGGAGGGCAAAGTAAGTATAGGCCTGTAATTTGTAAATTCCATGGATTGTTCACCTTTGTGAAGTAGAATAATAAAGATTTTTTCTAGATAGAAGAGACTACTGATTCTTGAATAGATCTGTTATTTAGGATAGAGATTGGGTAAGCTATTGAGTTAGCTGCTAGTTTTAGGAATTCTGTTGGAAGATTGTCGACTAAGTGGGAGCAGGGATTTAGTTTGTTTAGCGGAGATTTAATATAGGAGATAGGGACAGATTTGAGATTAAAAGTGACTGTTATGTTCTATTATTTGCCAGATATGGGAGGAGTACAGGAGGAAAATTACTTCCTTTAATCTAGAAGCTGTACCTCTGGTGGTAAGTCTGTCTTTATAAAACATTTCCTAGCAACAGTGGTTACATGGTGGTTAAAGAATAGTCATTGTCAATGACCATGCCCAAGTCAATGATCAAGTCAGATTTTAAGGGGCTGACACCGATGTGATAGGAAATGGAGATCTCAGGTTTGATAAAGGAATCAGTGCTGTAGTTTTGGTAATTAATTTGAAGTTGTGATCCAAACTCTTCTTCTTAGCATGAATTAGAACATCCTGTAGAATACATAGGACATGGGTCCGAATGGAGAGATGAAAACTCAGCAAACAAAGGAGAGTAGTAGTGCTGAAATTGAATTCATCCTCAAGTCTTGGTGAGTACCTTCATGAGGTGGACTCTGTTTTTCCAAAATCTCACCAAGGCAACACTGATATGTAAACTGTTTTCATAGAGCATATATAATGGACAGAAATAGGTCAAAAATTACAAAAAAGATGGCTGGGTGCACATGAACCAGGATAAAAATGTGCCAAATCCTGGTAGGTGCACTGGTGTCTGGAGTGGAAAAATGACAGTGTAGAATCCTTAAAAATATGGAAACATTCCTTCAATGGGGCAAGGCCAGGCCCAGGGGAAGGATAGCCCCCCAGTTGTGGAAGGAAGTAGCAGTCCATAAAAATCATAAAAACTGATGGGCCAAAGAAGAGTCATAAAGATGATAGAGTGGACTATTGAGGATAAGAAAGACATTATGTCTTGTTACTATTAAGCAAAAAGCCCAGAATTTCCAAACACAAGATATACAAAAAGATTAAGAGAGAAATTAGAGGAAAGAAAAATACTTCTGCAAGAAAAACTGTCAGAAGCTTCAAATAAAAATTTGTGGTCATTAATACAACAGATTTTTGAAAAACAGAATATATATGAAAAACTTTTATCTATTTGGAAAAAGAGACATCTGAGGAAGTGCAAAAATATAAACAACAAAACCTAGATATTTTTGAAAAGTATAAAAAAGAAATATGGACATGGGAAAGAAAGAGACATTTGATATGGTGCAATATTTATGCAATGGTGAAACCCAAATTAATCGACATAAAAAAGCAGCCCCAAAGATATTCAAAGAGAAATACAGGCAAAGGCATCCAGACATGGAAAATGTCACAATAAAAACATAATAATATCACAAAGAGGGAATGTAGAAATGCAGATTAGTAAAGCAGAAGTAAAAAAATAGAAGTTGAAATTATGGAGTTCCTGTGAAGGATTTGATGTAGAAGTCTAACACAGGTTAAATAAAAGCATGATGGAACAAGTCCCCAAAGTAAGTAGAAATAGGAAGATCAGGAGATGTCTGAAGAAGAAATATGGACATGGGAAAGAAAAAGAAAGTTAATATGGTGTAATATCTATGCAAAGGAAAAAGTAAAACTAATCAATACAAAAAGAGCAGCACCGAAGATATTTGAAGAAAAATACAGGCAAAGGAATCTGGGCATGAAAAACTTTACAATACAAAAATAAGAAGAAAAAGAGGAAAAGTAGAAATGGAGATCAGTAATGGAGGAGTTAAAGAAATGGAAACTGAGGTTATGGAATGCCTCCAAAGTGAAGGATTCAGTGTAGAAAATCTAATTCGGAAAGCACCACAAAAGGATAAAGCAATAGAAATCCAAATTAAGGGAAAACCAGTAGAATGGGAAGCAATTGGTCAGGTGCCATATGAAGATATTTTGGAGCCTTCTACAGGAAACAAGGATAAACATTCACTTGAAGTTGGATGGCAAGACGAAAGTGTGGAAACTCTGATACTGTTACTGTTGAGGAGAGATGGGCCAGTGAGTTCTCATATGACAGAGCAATGGATGGCATAAGAGGAAATTGAAGAAAATGTGCCACAGGAAGATACAATAGAACTTTCTATAGAATATCTGCAGGAAATGAAAAACAAAAAATGTGCCCTCAGTTTAGAAGAAAACAAGCTAAGAGAAGAGTTGCTTGACTTAATAGAGATATACATATTAAGATCAATGAAAGAAATAAACTGCAGAAGGTCAATAAAACCAAAAAAGTCAGAAGTTTGATAAAACAAATGAACACAATAATTTAGATTGTCAATAGAGATCCATGAGATATAACAAAAGTAAACAGGATATATTACTGTGTAGCTAAATATTAACTGATAACATTCTACCAAAAGAACACAAGTAATGAGGGAGAGAAAGGGGAGAAACTGAATGCCATCATGGAAGTATTGAATAGAGAAAATTATAAAGCAACTAAGACAAGAAGTGTCATTGTTAGAAGAGTATAGAAGAGGGAACAGATCAACAAAAATACTTAGAATGATAGACGTGCTAAAAGCAATGTGCAGTATTAGAACAGATCAGTATCTATCATGCACTATCGCAAATAAACTAAAAATCTCAGCACAAGCAGAAAAACGTCTATCAAGATAAATATAAAAGAAAAAGTACAAAATAAGCAATTTATTGATGGCCCAAAAAAGTTTTATACAGAATTGGGAAACAACATGAAAGGAATTGAAAGACCATCAAAAAATGAAGAAATAGATACATTTTGGAGAAGTAACTATAAAGATCCTGTGGAGCATAACTACTTCTTCTTCTTTTGGCTTTTCCCGGTTAGGGGTCACCACAGCGGATCACCTTTCTGCTCATGATTGGCAGTGGAGTTTTATGGTGTTGAGTTGCCAGCCCATTGCCCAACATTCCACAGAAGGCACACACACATGCACTCACACCTAGGGACAATTTTAGAGTGTCCAATCTACCTACAGCATGCCTTTGGGATGTGAAAGAAAACCGGAGCACCCGGAGGAAACCCATGCGACCACAGGGAGGACATGCAGACTCTACACAGAAGGCACCCTAGCTGAGGATCGAATCAAAGAACCTCTTGCTGTGAGGCGACAATGCGAACCACTGCACCACCATCGCTGTCCATCCTGTGGAACATAACAAAGATGATAAATGGATAGAAGAAGTAAAAGAAAGAATAAGAAATTTAAAGATACAGGATATGAAATGGGATGAAGTAACAGCCAGACAGACTGAAACAAAGTTAAGAAAAGCCTCAAATTGGAAAACCCCAGGCCCAGATGCAGTACCTAACTTCTGGTTAAAAGTATTAAAATCTTTGCATGAAGATTTAGCCAAGAGTAAGAACTATTTATATGCACACCCTGAACAGACACCAACCTGGTTAACAACAGGAAAAACAATTCTCCTTCTTAAGAGTAAACCTGCAAGCTACACTGAAAATTATAGACCAATAACTTGCCTTCTGAGGATGTATGAAATATACACTGGAATTGCTGCCAACAGAGTCTATAGTCATTTAGAAGGAAACTCAATTATGGCAACAGAACAAAAGGGCAATAAAAGAAAGTCATACAGAACAAAGGATAATTTGCTGTTAAATAAAGTCATAGTGGAGAACTGTAAAAAGGGGAAGAATTTAAGTATGGCATGGATCGACTACAAAAAAGCGTTTGATAGTATCCCACATTCATGGATAAAAGAGTGCTTAAAAATGTATAAGATACACCCTACACTGGTCAACTACATTACAGTAGCAGACTGATTTGCAATTAAGCCATGATAAAGGACTAATTATTATTGCAGGGATAAAAATTCAAAGGGGATATTCCAGGGTGACTTTCTGTCACTGCTGCTCTTTTGCCTCACCTTTAACCCATTAAGCTTTCTGCTTAACAGCTTAGGCCATTGCTATAATTCGGTTCCTAGAAAAAAACAAAGTGTAAAGACTTCTCATCTTCTGTTTGTCAATGATTTAAAACTGTATAGCTCATCAGAAGAGGAACTGAAAGCACAACTGCAAGTTGTCAAAACTTTTTCAGATAATATAAAAATGTCATTTGGTCTTGATAAATGTGCAAAAGAAACCTTTGAAGTAGGAAAACTGCAGCACCAAGAAAACATCAGTTTGGGACAAGAATGTGATATAAAAGAACTTGAGCAAGAGGGAGTGTATAAATATTTTGGAATTGATGAAGGATCAACAATATAACATGAGCAAATGTGAATAAAACTTAGTAAGTAGTACTTTAGAAGACTTAAATTAATCCTGAATACAGCGTTGACATCTAGGAACAAAATCCAACCTATAAACCAATTTGCTCTTTCTGTCCTAACTTACAGTTTTGGACTGATTGACTGACCCCAAAACATGTTAGGTAGATTAGATAGGAAAACACGAAGGATGCTTCATGCTCACCAAATAATTTATAAAAATCAGTGCATACCAAGATTGTATATTCCCTGTTCTGAAGGAGAGATGGGCCTCCTTAAAACTGATTACATGTACAGATCTGCAATTGTGAGACTCCACACCCAAATGTAGTGAAAGTTTTGAAACGTGGAGAATAAATCTAAGATGACTTCCCTGCTTAGGCTAGCAGAAGCATATTGGCGTCATGCAGGAATGGAAATCAAACCACAAGTGGACAAAAAACAGGCAGCAAATGAATGTGCCAAAAAACAAAAGAAAGAATATAAGGTGAAGGACCAGATGAGAAGGCAAGAAATGTGTAAAATGCATAAATATAGTTGCAAGTACAGAAAACTTCTGGAAGAACTTTATTTTGATCAGGAACAAACACAAGAATAGTTAATGAGAGGAGAATTCAAACCAAAAGATGAAAGGTTAACACTGGTGACACAAGATAGTGAGCTATGTACACGTTGGTTTACAAAGTCCATTGAACATGTGCAAGAAACAGACAAATGTAGGGTTTGTAAAAGAATTGGAAACAGTTGCACATCTCATTGCTAGTTGTGACATACTAATGGCAGAAGGACTGTACACTGACAGGCATAATAATGTGGTGAGACTGTTACACTGGGGATTGTGCAAACATTATGGTATTGAAGTGTCTGAAAAACACTGGAAATGTGGCACAAAGCATCATAGAAAATGGTGAAGTCTACATCACATGTGATCATTCATTACTCAGAGTTCAAAAGATAGATGCTAGATGTCCAAGAAAAAAAGACAAAAGTAGCATCGATCATTGAAATCGCCACATCCAGTGACTACAATGTCCTGTGTACAGAGAGACACAAAGACATAAAATATGAGGATTTGCAAGCAGAAATAAGAGAAATGTGGAAGAAAGATGCCCAGATATTTCCAATAGTAGTAAGAGCAATGGGTCTTATAAAAATAGTCTATAATTCTATGTAGATATGCCACAAATACGTATAATTCCATACAAATTGCAGAAGGAGTCATTACTGGGCACAATGCAGGTGCTGCAAAGAGCACTTTTGGCTGACGTCAAAGTACGAAACAATACTAATTTCATGAACTTTAATCATACTTTGACTTAGGAATGGGGTCCATTCCTGTCATAGTATTAGAAACCCAAAAGATTTGGAGATTAAAAAGGGAGAAAACATTTGTGGGTATTTAAGTCACCTCTGTGTTTGCAGCCATCTGCAAACTTCATTAGCCATAGAACACTCGTCTCTGCTTTAATATCGGAAATGCCAAAAATGAGTGATTCCTGCACCACTCCCTGAGATAAACTGCTGGTAATTTATTTTTTAGTTGACAGTGTGCCTGCAACACCAACAGACTGGGTTCTGTAATTGAGCCAGTTTGCTGTATCCAGTGGATAAGATAGTGGTTTACATTTAATTGGGTTAGTGTATCAGTGTTGGCTCAGTGTGGCATGGTATTGAAGGCTTCAACCAAGTCCCAGTATGCCATGTAGACTAATATACCCAAGTTTAATTTCTTAGTGACTTGTTCAAAAAGTCTGCCAGGTTTAAGATGCCGGCATCTGCTTTAAGAAATCCAAATTAGTAAGGTTCCAGAGTGTGAAGACAGCCCATGTCCTTATTTATCAGGTCCATAAAGATGTTCTCTATTGCCTCACATATAAGGCTGATGAGGCTAATAGATCTGTAGTTGCCCAGGTCAGTCATAGCTCCTCTTTGTGGAGTGGTATGACTACAGCCATTCTCCACACATCCAGCACAATTTCACTGGGGAGGCTGAGACTGAAGTTTATTTATTTTATTTTCTTTTACATTTGTTAACCGGGATTGTCTGACTGAGCAAAAACCCTTTTTCAGCAGAGACCCAGGGAAAAAAGCTCTGAAACATAGTTACAAAAATATAACCGTTACAAACACAGTTAACATTATAATCATTCATAATAAAACTTGTGGAACATGGATATAATAAGCAGTCAGCTAGGTAGCATTTGATGCTGAAAAGAAGACAACATAGCACATTGTCAGGGCCCATGAAGCTAGTGTTTTTTTAGCCTTGCAGAGAACACTTAGGACTTGCTTTGAAGTGATGTGGGGCGATGACATAAGCATGCTAATATGATGTGAGCAAGCTGGGAGAGATAACAGGTGAAGTTTGGGCTTAGTGTGTCTACTAATATGTTGGCAATGTCGTCCATGACTGAGTGTGTGATACTATTTAGTATTAACTCTAAGTATTGTTGGTTATTATTTTTTAGGTTCTTGATAGCTGAAGAAAGCTTTATGCTTTTCCTTAGCATGGGAAGCAATTCACAGTTCATAGTTGCTATTTGAAGATTTATTTTTCTTTCTAATTTTTTGTTAATTATTATTCATTTATTTATTTATTTATTTTATTTTATTTTACATTTGTTGACCGGGAAAGTCCGACTGGACACAGATCCATTTTCAGCAGAAGCCTGGGGAGAAAAGCTCCAATAGCATTACATACAAGAAAATTTCACAAAAGAAGGAATAGCATACAGAAAGAAATATTACTTCCATATAAACATAAGTAAGGTATAGCTTAACACTTCTTAAAGGAGACATTTAGTAAAGTCAATAGGTTAAGATTATTCAGGATTCCAACAGTAAGATCTGTATAGAATATTTCTTTTGTATTAATGTATATCTGAGTGTTTGCCTGAATTATGAATACTTGCAGTAATTTTGTTAAAGTAATAACAGCTGGTTATTAAACTTTACAGAGAAAGGAATCAGGGGACCCTTAGCAGAATCATTGAACACGTTAATGGTAAGAATTAACCTGGGGAGTAGCATGACCAAAGCCAATTATTTGAGAAATGGCTTTTCAGGAGATTATTAAATTGAATAGTGGAGGTAGTAGAGGTTATTTGGTTAGCTTTTATCTAGCTGATATGGTTTTAAGTTTGCTTTTACAGGGTAGTAGTTATTTCCTCTTATTTTATAAGCTGTTGATACTGAGCTTCCACAAATGGGTTTTTTCTTAAACTTGTAACTATATTATGTCTTATGGGAATGGAGGCCTCAGTGCTAGTTTGGAGGTGGACAGAACATTTATTTGTGAAAATTGCAGTTTCTGAAGTAGAGTCATCTAAGTGAAGAGTTGTTGTTGTTGTTGTATCTTTCGGCTTATCCCGGTTAGGGGTTGCCACAGCGGAACTCCGGTCCACTAATGTTTGGTAGTGGATTTTTACGTGCCGAGTTACCAGCACTGACGCACAACCTTCAATGAAGGCACACCAATTCACACATGCCTCCACACAGAAGACGCTCTAGCTGAGAATCGAACGCGACAACGTCTTGATGGGAGGTGACAACTCTACCACAACACCACTACCGCGGGTAATATATAGGTGAAGAGTGTGTTTGAATTTTAGCAGGTCATCAGTTAGGTGGAGTAGATTTGTTTTGATGTAGTATCTGAAGATGGAGGGATTTTGAGTTAACTCACTCAAACCTGAAGTAAATGCTGCAGCATGATGGTCAGATATGACCAGTGATTTGACAACACTGACCTTGAGCATAGGTGTGTTATATTATTGAGGACTAGGTGTAATAATTTTCAGCCCCACATTGGGATTTAGACTAGTTGGTCCATGGAGTTGCCACTAACACAATCCTGGAATCTCTGCCTATTTGTTTCACCCAAGAGGATGGTGTTTGATTCGGTGGTGATGGATGCAGGTTGCTTAGATATGCCTCATGGATCGCCAGTGTTTATAGAAGTGGAAAATGTACTTGGGTACTATGTGGTTCTTTTTTTCTTTTTTTTTTTTCATTTTCTTTTTCTTTTTTTTCATTTTCTTTTTCTTTTTTTTTTTTTTGCCATAAGAAGAATGTTGAGGAGTTCTAGGTATTGTCCTGCATTATGCATCGAGAGATGATTTTGTTTTTTTAGAACCGCTGATACACTCCCATCAGCTGCAATGCCCAATTCAGCATTTGTTCTGAAGGAGTGGTAGGCATTAAAACCCTGCACTGCTTTCTCTATTCTGAAACCACTTTTCATTAACTATGCAGATATCAATATTTCAAGGGTTAGGATGGCCTGTAAGTAGTGCAAGGTTTTGCTTAGGCTTCTAGCACTGAGCACAGTTACATTTATATGCCTTTGATTGTGGCTGACTTGAAGACATTGACCTTGCCTAAGAAACTCAATATATGGAAAGAAAGAGTCTTAGCCAATATACAGAAGCAATGAAGAGAGAGAGAGAGAGAGAGAGAGAGAGAGAGAGAGAGTGAGAGAGAGAGTTGCAGACCATCTTTTGCTAAGGAGTAGGGTTGTCAACTATTTCTGGATCTCCACAGAATGACACCAATAGTTAAACCAATAATTTAATTCAGTTATCTTTTGCTTGCATTGCAAAATCATTCCTGGTAGGATACTGCTTAGTACTAGTTTCATCCCTTTCCAAAGGGGTATTTGAAAGCTCTACATACCTCTTAACTGCTTAGCAAAAAAATCTGGACAAGGGCAATAGAAATAGTGAGACAAAGCCCAAAACCAGGGACAGATTTTAATTATTGCCCTTATAATGGGGGACAAAGCCCAAAACCAAGGACAGGTTTTAATTACTGCCCTTATAATTGGGAGACAAAAGCCCAAAATTAGGGACAGATTTAAATGATTGCCCTTATAAACTTAGTATATTGCTGGAATATAAGGTTTTGGATTAAGACAAATATATTTTCTGAAGGATATGAAGCCTGAAATTCCAATGTCTTTCATTATTTAGTGACTTTAGTGACTTTAGACTTTAGTAAATTGCCAGAAAATCTCACATTTTAAGAGGCGCAGACCAAAAACATACAGCAAAACCTGGACTTTCTGCAAAAAATTGGAGAGCTGAGAGGTCTGTAGCTCCATCATATCCCACTTTATAAGATTCAAGGATGTGCATCATTCTCTACCATGTATGCAATGAGCAGATCATATGTGCACCTGGGGTGAAGTGATTTGAAGACTTTAGTGGCATTACATATCCTGGCACCAGAGAAGCAACTATTACTTTATCTTTGCTCAGCCCGATGAGTGGTGCATCTTTTTCCTAACTATGGAGTCACCTATTCTTTCTACTTTTACCTCTTTTACATGCTAGTTATGTGACCCTTTTTAATATCTCTATACTCTATAGTACTAATGTGAGCTGTGTGTTGAATCTGATGAACTGTTAAAGCTGGGCTGCATGCAAAAGTTAAAGTTGAGGGTATAGGCAGACTCCTAGAAGTCTTTGGCAAAGATTTTTTTTAACAACATCAGTGTAAAATAGCTTAGAATTCATAATCTGTTGCTGATGTATTTGTGCAGGAAAAGCTCACTGCATGTAGCTGACTGAGAAAGGGACAGCTCAGGTTAAGTTATGTGATTACACCTCTCACAGATATCATTTTTGAGGTTTAGTAAGAGTTTTTTCATCAGTGAGCAAGCGGAAGTTCATACAAAGCTTTGGGATTCCATGTGCTCTAATCCAGCAATGGGGTGGATTTGGATGTTTGCTCCCCAGGATGATCATTACATCTAAATTTAAAGTAAGTGAGGATCTAAAGAGGAGATGGTGAAATATAAAATCTATAGAAGTTAATAGGAATAGCTTTATTCTCAACTTAAGCTTATAGTGCTCAGTGCAACTGGAATTCTGGTTGCCCTGACTGGTGCAGCTAAGAGGAAGCTTGTATAACACAGTGCAAGCAGTTTAGGCAAAGCAAAAATAGGTAAGTAACTCACTGATATTATAAAAAAGGTATCCTTCCAGTTGTATATTAGGAGATACATTTACTTGTGTGTACTACCTACTACGGAAATACTACTTCTACAGTGATGTGCTCAGTACTGTTCTGCACAATAAATATAAGAGAGGAAATCAAAAGATAAAGTGAAAACTAGGTAAATAACTGAAGCTCAAGCACTGAAAACCACCAAAATCTATAGTAATTTGTCTAACACTCACTTAAATCAAACTACAGTCTGATTCTAAGATGGTTTCCAACCATAGCCAAGTAGAATCACACAAGGTAGGGATTTACAGAGAACAAAACAAAGCAGCCTAAAATAATTAAAGCAATATAAAATGGTAACAGTTAATTCACAAAGTTAAAAATTGTTGTAATAGCTCTGCAGCTTAATAGCAAACAAAGAGAAAGTGCTTTCCGTACTTTTATCCACTCTTTTCACATACAGTGAGTAGGACATCTGAGGGGCATTTTGCTCACTCTGCTTTCCTTTTAGGAAGACATAGATGGAGCTGGGCCCCAAGCAGTAAATACAACAGATAACAAAAGAAACAATGAAAATAAGCTGATAGCCTGACAGGTGGGACAGAGGGTTATGGCTGTGAGCTATTGTTCCTGTGGTAATGGTTATGATACCATCTGCCCTCATTTGTCTCTCATGTGACGTTCAGCAAGTCACTTAATAAGGCATTGTTCTGGGTCACCTGTAAAATGGACTGTGTGCCCAGTGGGTCTACCTGGTTAACAAATATGTATTGTACTCCCTTCCCTTAACCATTAAAACTATTCCTAACCTGCATTATTCAAATGCTCCTTAAAAGAACACTTAACCAAAACTTGGATAGGCTCCTGTAATAGTCCTAGCTAAGGAACATGTCTTACCCTGTCTAGCTCTTCTTCAACTTTGCTCCTCTTGCCTCACTCTACACCTGCTCTCATACCTTTTCTCCCATCCCTTCTTCTACACCTACTCTTAAATGTCCCACCACTACCACTTCCCCTTGTTACCTTCCATTCTACTTGTCACTTTATTATCCTTACCTTTCTTTCTCCCCTTCTCCCTGACCACTACTCTCTATGATATTCTATTCTTACCTTTTCCTCATATCTTACAGCAGAATACTGAGCATTACCCCAATGATTATATATCAACCATGTGTAGATTGCAAATGACTTTTGTCACTATAATGTCTGAGTGGTTTACTTTAATAATCTATGATTTAAATATATGTATTTGTAGCTTTTCTCCCTGGGCCTCCACTGAAAATGGATACTTTTGACCCAGTCAGACATTCCTGGTAAACAAATGCCAAATAAATAAATAAAATCTGAAACCCAAGTATTACAAACCAACAAACCCTATAGCAATGTTGTACATATCTAACTTTGATCAAATCATAAACTGATTGTACAAGATGGCTTGTACCACCAGCTAAGCAAATTCACTCAAGGAAGTGATTTTAATGGAACAGAACAATGTTAAACAAAACAAAACAACTTAAACTAAAACAAGATAACATAGCAACAGGAAATGCAAAAGCAGCTCAAACCAACTGTAACAGCTATACATCTTAAGTGCAAGCAAAGAAAGTGCCTTCTTGGCTTGTTTCTGTCTTTTGAGATGCAGTAGCTAATTAAACAGTGAGGGGCACTTTGCTTATTCTTAATAGTCTCTTCATGAAGACAAAAGCTGGCGTGGATTCCAAGCAGAAAATACAAGAGAAGAAACTTAAAGAACCAATGAAAAGTAGGTGATATCTGAAGCCCATGTGTTATAAACTACCAGGACTTATAACGATTTTTCTAACTTACATCAAATCACAAACTGATTTTAACATGACCTCCACCCTGTCCAAGCAGATTGACTCAAGGTAACTATTTAAATGGAACAAAACAGTATTAAATGGAACAAAGTTGCTGCAAATGGCTAAAACAATATAAAATAATAACAGGTGATACAAAAGCAACTCAAAATGGTTGAAACAGATAGGCAACTTAAGTAAAAATAAAACTAAAAATCACTTTCCTCGTTTTGACTTTTTATTTTCTCTTTTTGGATACTGCAGTTAGTTAAACAGTGAGCAGTTCTTGATTCACTCACATTTTTTAGATTTTTTTTTAATCACATGCATTAAGTAAACTAAGTAACGTCTATGAACTGCAACATACTAGCTCTGTAACTAGCTTTATTAGGACTGTGGTGATAATTGACTTCTAATGTAAGTGTGAGGTCTACACATTGCCTTCAAGCTGAAATGCATGCAGTCAATATATACAGGTTACTGTGAGAAAGAGAAACACTGAGGTTGGTGCCTTCTGCTTCTACTGTCTATGAGGATTTTTGCAGAGTATTCTGGTTTGCCAAGCAAAGTATCAACATCACAACTTTCTATCTTGTATAAGGAGAGACAATATGAATGTTCAAAAATTAGACCTTGATCATATCAATTAAAAATGAAATAAAATGGATAGAGATTTAAAAGATACACAGATAAAACATTTTTTATCTTTTAATGAAACAACAATGGATTTGATGTAGTTTGTATGAGTGAAAGTGACTTATTCTCTCCTTCTCAGCTGCTGCATCCTGACTCTGTGGCCATATTCTAGCATATACTACAGCTCAGCATTCATGCTGGGAATTAAATACCTATCCTGTGCAATTGCACACACCATTTCAGAGCTGTAATAATCAGTAGACAGAAAGAAATAATGACTTTTACAAAATAGACTTAAGGCAATCAAAAGATGTCTGCGACTTTTACTAAAGCTAGTTAATAAGGATGCCCAACTTATTCATTTTAAATGTAAATAATTATACTAGTGAAGTAATGATGAAACAAGTTTTAATTTAGAGACATTATCAAATGATAATAAGGTTTTACTTAATGTTGGTTCAAGTACTTACAAAGTATTAAGAGCAATTTTAGCAGGATGAGCTAAGTTGTATAATTAAAGTTGTAACACAGACTTGAAAATAACAAACTTATCTTGTGTTGCCTCACCTTACTACATGTGCTAACCTTATCCCTAACCCTGCCACTGGCCCCAAGACCATTACACATTAGAGAACTAAACTCCCTTTATTTAACAATACTATAATGCAGACAGTGGGTGTCTACAAATTAGTGGTATGTTTTTATTTGTTATGTAGTGGTGCTGCGGTAGTGTTGTCGCCTCACAGCAAGACGATGTCATGTTCGATTCTCAGTTAGAGCGTCTTTTCTGTGGAGGCATGCGTGAATGGGTGTGCCTTCATTGAAGGTTGTGTGTCAGGGCTGGTAACTTTGCACATAAAAATCTACTACCAAACATTAGCAGACCGGAGTTCCGTTGTGGTGACCCCAAACCGGGATAAGCCAAAAGACACAACATTTATTTTTGTTTGCTATACTCATCACAAAAAAAATGAAACTGTTTGGCTTTGTTTTGTAATGGATGTCAATTAGATTATGTGTATTTTTGATCTTTTGTTTTGTCGATATGTTTGCAGACTGTGTTTCCCTTTAACTAAGCTCAACAATTATTAATATACTCATAGAACTATAGATAGATAGATGTATACAAACACACACACTTATATATATATATATATATATATATATATATATATATATATATATATATAGGGAGAGAGAGAGAGAGAGAGAGAGAGAAGTATATGTAAATCTGTTGCATCAGTTAAAATGTTTTGGAGGCAAATGCTATTGTTAAAATCTAGGACCATAACTTTAAAGAAGTGCATGTTCCTGTGAGAATTTGAATACACACCAATTATCTCCCTGCTTTGATGTTCTACTACTAAGCTATTTAACCAGCTGAGAACTTGATGTCATTCTGAAGTATTATCTCATCTCCAGTCACATATGATAGACACACAACCAGACTAATGCTAACAGAGGAAGTACAATCATGTATTATTTATTTATTTACTTAAATATTTATATGTTTCACTATATTAACTGTTTGGCTCTTTTGCATGTGCAGTCCGACCTCACTATACATGATCACCTTTCTCACAACACAATGCTTCAAGTAATCAGACAAACAGGGGAAAAGGAAGAGAGCATCAACATGAAAGCAAAACAACATTCACACTGGAGAGCACTGATGTAAAGAAATAATTTATTCTTTAGTGCTTTCATCTCTTAAAATAAGTGTGGACTTATCTATTATAGGAGATGAAAGTACATTATTTCTTTACTTCTACACTGTCTGGTGTGGATTTTGGTTTTGTCTTAAGGGTTTTTTCTACAGTACTCTCTACTGTTTTTTTTTTTTTTTTTTGATAAGCACATCAAACAGAATTTGGATGAGTTGCTACATCAATTTGAAGCTTTATATTCAAAGGGCCTGGTCAAAATCCAGGAACTTAGCAATACAAAATTGCATGTTGTAACTTGGAATTGAACCTAGAACTAACAGACAACCATCCTGTCACTCTTTCACTAAGGTGTAAAAACAGCTGAGAACTGTACAAGGTTTTGAGGCATTATCTCTATCTCATAAATCCATGATGGTTTAATATATGTTGATAAAATCTAACTCATAAACAATGGAAAACAACCTACATAACAAAATACAACATGAAAGCAATGGTCCCAATACCCCCATAATTATATATACTAACTCCATGGTCACACAATCATGGAGAAAAGAAAAATAAACACCATACATGCACAGTGAGTCAGTTCTGGCCACAAACACAGGCATCTACAGATTTCGGGGTATGAAAGACTGGGAGGCACTACCAGTCTACACATAATCTAATGGACTCACTTCCATACCAACTCTTACAATCAGAAAGGACACCATAACATACTGCTTATACACTTATGCATATCTATCATTTGCAATTCAGTCAAATGAGTTTTCACTCTATTGGGTTTTTAGTCAAATGTCTTCAACCATATGAATTTCATTCAAGTGAGAGTCCTTCAACTAATATAAACCATGCAAGATAAATATACACACTCACTGCACACTTCTTCTTTCTCTTATTTTAACTATTATTGCCTTTGAACAGTTTATTTTACCAGGTAAAGATGCAAGTTTCCAGACCCTTTTGTCACTTAAAATATTTATTCGATTTGTGGGAAGAGTTTGCTTCTGAATTTAATTGTGTGTACACCAAAGCCAAAGTATGTTTCGGGTGGGAAACTAGTCTACAACTGTTACCCTTATGGATGGCATTGTCAACCTCTGGGCTCGCAATCAAGGAGCCTGAATCCTCATTACTGACACTGGTGAGGGGCATTCACTTCGAATAAAAATGGATACACACAACACAATTTCCCTTAAGACCACATAGGGAACACACTTAGTCCAGGGGTTGGTTTTCTCTCTCTCTCTCTCTCTCTCTCTCTCCAGGTCTCCAATAATACTCCCCGCTGACACAGCTGTAGAGTTGATTACTCAGCTGATTGTTAAAAGCCAAGTCCTCTACCACCCTCTCTGAGAAGCCAGTGCTCTGTCTCCCTGCTCCAAGTACCTGACACACACATTCTTTGAGATTTGATTTTTACATGCGCACACACACACACACACACACACACACACACACACACACACACACACACACACACACACACACACACACACACACACACACACACACACACACACACACACACACACACACACACACACATGCACAGACACACACACACGCACACACATATATACACATACACACACTTGGGAAAAGCTGGCACAGCTGTGCTCCCTCTGCCTAGACTACAAAGTAGGTGCTGCCACCAGAACACTCCAAAGCCAGCTACTCTAAGGCTCTTGAAAGGGTATCCAATTATACTGAGAAAAATTAATGCTAATTCAAAAGGTAGTGTTTGACCAATGCAGCAAGGATTTCAAGAGTGGCCTCAGTGTCATCAAATAATATAAATACTCTGAAAGGTTAAAATATTCTCTAAAAGACCAGCCACAATGAAAAGTTTAAATATATTTAATAATAATTAATAAACATGAAAATACTAAATATCTATTTACAATAAACACCAGAGTTTCAAACAGAAAAAATATTAAAAATAACTGGATGGTTCATGCAGTTACAGAAAAGCAGTACTTAACTAATCTCACTATATTTTCCTAACAGATCTAAATAATTACTGTCCCCTAATTCATTTACTAGAGCAAGGCAAGATTAAGTGAGTGAGTGGTCTTTCTTGTCTGTCAGGTTAAAAAAACAGACTACCCTAAGACTTATGTCTCATCTGTTATTAAAACATAATTTCAGTGCTGTATTTCAGAATGACATCACATACATCTGATCATCTAACTTTGGTTCCCACACTATACCCTTTGCTAGAAACTGTACCAGAATTTAGCACATATGTGTTGCCATACACACAGAGCTTTGTTGAGATGTGTTATACCACCTGTAAGCTATACAACCATTTCAAAGCTTCCACCTTTCCAGGGTAGCAATTAGTTCACCCCTAATGACAATACAGCAGGATTCCTAGTCATTGGATGGCACAGTAGTGCAGTGGTTTGCATTGTCACCTCACAGAAAAAGGTTATCTAGTATGATTCTTAGCTGGGTGCCTTCTGTGTAGAGTCTGCATGTCCTCCCTTTGTTCATGTGGGTTTATTCCAGGTGCTCTGGTTTCTCCCATTTTACAAAGGCATACATCTGGAGGATTTCTCCCCAGGCCTCCACTGAAAATTGGCTCATTCCAAGTTGGAACTTCCTGGTTAACAAATGATGAATAAATAAATAGGCCTAGTTTTCACAGGAAGTTCATCTTTGGCTGCAATCATAACCACAAGATAAAATATTTTTGGCCTAAACCAGGCAATTTAATTTCAGGCTATTTTTCAAAGTTAGCTAGACTGAGATTAACCTCTTCTCTTCCAGTATCCTCTATTAAAATATATTCATTTCAACAGTTACAATACAGTCTGACATACAGGCACATTTCTTTTCTGTACAGCAGGACCCACTTTTGGTACATTTTTAACACAATCAGCTTTACAAATACATTTTCAGCACAAGAATCTGTACAAATCCATTTGATATACAAATGACATGCAATGCTTTATAAAACTCCAGGCAGCTATGCTGGCATATTTTACACATCCACTGCACTACTTACCCTGGCATAGCTGACAATACCTCACATCATCACATCTTTCCCCCTTTGAAGACTCAAGCTTGTTTTTCAAGTGACCCTTGAGAAACATGGCTTGAGGGACATGGGCCTGTCTTGAGAGCCCAACTGTATTGGCGTTGCTAACCCCGCTATGGTGCTGCACTGCCATGTCACATGCTTGCAACCCTAGGCTCCATGTTAATAACTTGGTATTTTGTTGGCTGACTTGATGTAGTCATATTAGGGGATCTTGGTCTGTAACTACAGTGAATTTCCTTCCATACAGACAGGGTGGACGTTTCTGCAGTGCCCATACTATGACTAGTTATTCTTCTTCTACTGCTGCATAACATTCCTCTCTAGGTTGGAGTTTACAGTAGAGATATACAACTGTGTCCTCTGAGGAAACCTGGTTATGTTCAGCCCCCATCCCATGGTTCAAAGCATACACTTGCACAGCAAATTCTTTGTTGTTGTCTTGACTGGCTAACACAGGGAGTCTTCCCAAAGCCCCTTTATGTTTTTGCAATGCCTTGCTTGCAGACTACTGTCCACATTACCTTATCTGGCTGTTTTTTTCTTGTCAGGCTTGTGAGAGGAACAGCTATTGTACTATAATTGGGAACACACTTTCTGTAGTACCCCGTGGTCCCCAAGAATGCCCTCACCTACTTTTTGGTAGCAAGGGCAGGCCACACCTGAATAGGTTCCACTTTGTCAGGTTCTGGCTTGATCTTACCACTCCCAACTCTATGTCCCAGGTAGGGGACCTCTGCCATACCCACCTGACACTAACTGGGCTAAATGGTCAACCTTGCCCTTGGCAGTCTGTCCAGGAACTCCCTGATATGCTGAAGGTGCTTATGCCAGGAATGGCTGTAGATGGCAATATCATCCAGGTAAACAAAGGTATAATCTCCTCCTCCAGCCAGGATGCAATCTACCAGCCTCTGAAAGGTATTTGCAGTATTTATCATCTCAAATGGCATATTTGTGAACTTGTATAATCCAAAAGAAGTCACAAAGGCTGACCCCTATCTAGGTGTGGGAGTCAAGAGCACCTGCCAGTAGCCTTTTGTCAGATCAATAGTGGTCAGTTACTTAGCCCCACCCAGCTGGTCTAAGGCGTCATCTGTCCTAGGTATGGGGTAAGCATCTGACTCTGTGTAACTATTTAGTTTTTTGTAGTGTATAGAGAACCTGGTGCTGCCATCTTTCTTTGGTACAAGCACCACTGGGAAAGCCAAGGCACTGCTGGACTCCTGGATTACTCCCAGTTCCAACATTTCCTGTATCTCCCCCCTCAGAGTCTATCTGAGTCACTCAGACACTCTCTAAGCAGCCTGCCTGATAGGCCATTAGGGTACTGTATCCACATGGTGCTGCACCAAGTGGGTGCACCCAGGTTTCCCTATCAACATGTCCCCAAACTTCTGTGACACTGTTTCGATTTCTCGAACCTGGATATCGTACAGCTGCTGAGATATTGCTACCCCTTCCACTGAGGTGTTACTCCGAGACTCACTGAGGACATCAGTCATCAGATCCCCATCAGACTCCTCCTACAATCCACTGCAAATACTCAGTGCAAGGGCCTCCCTATCATGGTAAGGCTTCATCATGTTAACTTGGTACAGCTTGTGCACTTGCCTCCTGCCTAGCAGTTTTACCATTTAGTTAACATCACTAACCTTCCTTACCAGTTTGAAGGGTCCCTCCCAAGCTGCCAGCAGCTTACTGTGTCTGACAGGAATGAGCACCATGTGATGATAGGAGGTACTTTCAGTGAGGCCAGATGATGGAGAGCAGTGGATGTATGACTTCTGCCAGCACAGCTAGCTGGAAGTTTGTAAATAACTATGCATCATTTGTATATCAAACTGATTAGTACAAATGCTTGTGCTGAAAATACATTTGTGAGGTTTGCTTGTGTTAAAATGTATCAGCAGTGTACCCTGCTGGAATGAAAAGAAATGTAAATGTATTATTGTAACTGAATTAAATGTATATATGTTTTAATAGAGCATACTGGAACAGCAGAGGTTAATCAGCTAGCTCACTTTAGGAAAAATAAGGGAAATGGAAATGTGCGATTAAATCATTAAAATGGCATAACACAATGCATAATAGGACTGGAGATGGTGTTTCTGGAAGAAACCTTTATTCATTAGCTCAGTAAAAAGTGGGGAAGGCCCAGGCTCTGCCATAAATTAGGATGTGTATTGTAGCCATCTATGCAAAATGCCTGTCTTAGTTTCAGAGGGGATGCTGTAAGAACCTAGAGTCAGATGACCAGATGAGGCCATACTGCAAGCCATCTTGGATATTATATTTTACAGGGAGTAATCTCTGAGTATTGAGTATTCTGTTTTGGGGAGCTTCACTAGAAAGACTGCTCATGTATTTCATTGTGCCTTGCTCTGTCAAATAAGCTATTAGGGAATAGAAATTCTCTCTAGATTCAGTCAAGAATATAGTGAACTTAGTTTAGAGAACATTTTTCTTTATTTGTATGAGTCTGTCCATCAATGTTGTTTTCAATATTTTCTGTGATTTGAACTATGTGGCTTACTGTAAATATATATTTAGTAGTTTCTTGTTATTTTTATTATTATTAAATATATTTTCATTGTGGCTGGTCCTTTTTAGAAAACATTTAAGCTTTGAGAGTTTTTCAACATATTTATTTGGTGATATCTCTGGCGACTCCTGAAAGCCTTGCTGTTTGGTTAACATTAACATTTATATTAATATTAACTTCACTCACCATAACTGGATACTCTTTTTAAGAGCCTTATAGTAACTGACTGCTGGCAATGAATCTACATTATAGTCTGGGCAAAGTTGGTAGAGCAGGTAATCTGTGCCAGCCTTTCCCAGGTGTGTGTGTGTGTGTGTGTGTGTGTGTGTGTGTGTGTGTGTGTGTGTGTGTGTGTGTGTGTGTGTGTGTGTGTGTGTGTGTGTGTGTGAAAATTAAATCTCGAAGAGCATGTGTGTCACCTACTTGGGGCAGGGAAACAAAGCTGTGAGTTCACAGACAGGGTGCTGGAGGACTTGGCTTGGACACTCAGCTGATTACCTAACTCTACAGCTGTACCAGTGGAGAGCTTTATTGGGTTCCTGGAGGAAGACAGATATAGAGAAATCCAGACTCCGGGCTGAGGGTTTTCCCTATGTGATTTTAAGTGAAATTGTACTTGGTGAAGAAAGCTGTATCCAGAAATACTGAGTGTATCCATTTGTATTCCAAGTGCACCTACCTCTCCTGTGTCAGTAGTGAGGATTCAGGATCCAAGATTACTGGCCCAGCATGGGGACGTCACATATTTGTGTCAGTGATGGGATATTGAATTTCTATAGCCTGTAAGCAGCTGTCATGTAAAGCAGTCATTTGTACTCTCAGCAATTGCAAAGTAGACATTCCAAGACTCATATCACAACAGTTTTATTTATTTATTTCTTGTTAGCCTAGTTAGTCAGGGAGAGCAGGCAAGGGTGATAGCAGAGGATTATGCCAAGCTGAAAAGGAGCCAGTTGGCTGAGATGTGCCAAGCCAAAGGACTGGTGCATGCCGGCATGACTAAAGGGGAAATGACTGCAGCCTTAATCACAGCTGCAGCACAGATCAGCAGCCAGGAAGACAATCAGTTTGGCACTGGGGGTGTTCAACTCTCAGAAACAGGACAGTTCAACTTTTTGTTAGAGGACTTAAAATCCATCTGGAGTTAAAAAGACTTGAACTGGAGGCCCAAAGTTTGGAACTAGAATCATCGGAGAGACTGCAGCATTTGGAGGCCAAAGAAAATGAGATACTGTGGTGTTTGGAGACCAAAGAAAAGGGGAAGTAATGTCAATATCAGAGAGAGATGCTGACTCTTTGCCAGTGTCATGGAGGTAATGGGGAAGGGAATAACTGAACCCCAGAAGCAATAAAGGTCAGTAAATGTCTTTTACAATTTACAGGTGGTGATAATTTTGAGTTTTATTTGGAAATTTGAAAGGGTAAGTAAACAATATAATGCTGACCTAGGGCTCTGGGTATGGTTCCTGACCCCTTACTCCATGGCAAATCTGTAACTGCGTGGTTTCTAAATTGTCCGATATTGACTGCTGAAACTATGCTACAGTTAAAAAATGTTTATTGGAATGTTTCAAGTTAACACCTGAAGCTTACAGAAAAAAGTTTCATGATCATAGATGCAAGTCAGTTAAAAGTGTATGTGATTATATTGCTGAACTACACACTTATTTTCATAGGTGGGTGAGTGGGTGGGTGCCAGGTCACCACTTTTCAAGGGCTGACAGACCTTTTGGTGAGGGAACAAGCCCTTAGCACTTTCTCTGAGAACATGAGAATCTGATTGGCAGACAGGGAATGCAGTTCTGCAGATGAGCTGGGGAAAAGGGGATCTCTGTTTAGTAAGTAGGGCATCACTGCACAGGAAAAGGATATCCAATGCTGAACATGGATGTAAGGAGACCCATGCTGGGCAGTCTAAACTGCCCAAACAGAGTCTGTCAGTAACAGGGGAAGGCACTACTTCAGGTACATGGCCAGGATCATGTGTTAAAAGTTTTAAATGTAACCAGTGGGGCCATGTAGCATACAGATCTCCATGGAGGCAAGGTGGGAAACAAAAGGTGGGGGAGCCAGCAAGTTTGAATAACAGAATGCCAGTGGTTAATTGTCTGGTGTGAACGGGGATATCAAACTACAAGAGTTTATATGCTATCTTGGTAGATGGAAAACAGTCCACTGCCCAGGGAGACACAACGTCTGATATAACCATTGTGAAACCTGTGGTGGTTAAAGATGAGCCATACTTGCTTGGGCAGTCCACTGCAGTCAGAGCTTTAGGAAGGATCCAATTCCAATTGCCTTTGGCCAGCATTCATGTTAACTGGGAGGGTGGAAAAGGAAGCAAGTAAGCAGGTGTGTTAAAGGATATCCGTGCAGATGTATTGCTAGGGAATGATTTTGATAATGCAGTACCTTGTGTGCATGCAGTGACATACCGTTAGGCTTGGAAACAGGCATCTGGGTATGGCAAACCTTGGGGAGACCCAGACATACTGCACCCTTGAAGCCAGGACTGGTGATGTGGCTAATTCATGGAGGGAGCTACCTTGTCAGAGTGAGTTTGAAGGTGAGTCACAGCTGCTGGTAGGTACTTATGTTCTCTTGGACATGGCAACATCAAGGGTAAAGATGAGTTGTAGTATCCAGGCTGACAATGAGGCACCTCTGTCAGAAGATACCAGACATCCTGTGAAAAGGGAGCTGGGAAAAGTCACAAAGATTTATTTATTTTATTTATTTATTTTACATTTGTTTACCGGGCTAGTCCAACTGGATACATGTCCATTTTCAGTGGAGGCCCGGGGAGAAAAGCTCCGCTACAATACTACTTAAGTAAAAATAAACAAAATGTACCAAATAACATACAAATTAATAATAGAAAAAACAATGTACTTTAAGCCTATGGCAGGATGTAATAGTATTCGAGTACAGTAAGAGATTTAGCAAAGAAAGATAAAAGTAAAGAACTTAATTACCCTATTACAACTTCATTGGAAGTTGAAAAAATATTTATGTATGCCTTTATTACATATGGAATAACAGAAACAGTTATATAGAGGATAATTTAGAGTGTTAGATATAAGAAGAAAAAGAATGGGTGTAAAGAATCAAAAAAGAAGGAGGTAAGAATGCTTAGTCAGGGTTATTGCAAGAGCAAAGCCAGTGGTTGGATAAGAAGAGTTTTAGTTTAGTTTTAAATATTGGGAGTGATGTTTGAGTTGTGAGGTCTTGAGGTAGTTGATTCCATATTTTACCAACCGAGTTGGAAAATGTGGAATCACCTGCTGTGTTATTAGATAGAGAAGTATGAATCAATATTTTGTTAGAGGAGCGTAGGTTTTTTAGATTGTTATAGGGTTTTATGAGGATGGAGAGCATTGGAGTATTGTCAGGGTGGTAAAGGGCTTTATGGGCAATTGTAAGTTGACTAAATTGTATTTGGTGGAGTAATTCTAGCCACCCTAATTTTTAGATTGAAGCAATGATGAGTCCTGTATGGAGAGGCTGTAGCAAATCTGGCAATGTTGTTATATGATGTAGCTAGTTTGTTAAGATTATGTTTAGAAAGATTAGTATAAATAGGGGAGGCATATAATAGGGTAGATATTAAGTGGGTTCTAGCTATTGTAGTTTTAGCTTCTGGAGTAAGGAAAGATTTGATTCTATAGAGAGAACCTAGTTTTCTGTTAGTCAATTTTATTGTAGAGTTAATGTGAGTGTCAAATTTTAGTTGATTGTCAATTGCAATACCCAGGAGTTTGGTGGTTTGGTCTGGAGAGATAAGGGTGCCATTGTTGGATGTGAGTGTGAAATTAATGGAGGGAGACAAGTGAGTGGGAGTAAAAATCAGGAGTTTGGTTTTCTTTGGGTTAAGGAGGAGACAATGATTAGAGAACCATTGCTCTATAGTAGTGAAGGTGTTTTGTGTGAGAGAATAAAGTTCCGACTGTGTTGGGGCTGAGGAAATGATGGTTGTATCATCTGCATATTGAATGCAAGTTGATAGGGGAGTGGCTAGGTGAAGGTCATTTATAAAAATAGAGAATAGTAGAGGGCCTAAGATAGAACCCTGAGGGACTCCTATAGAGGTGGGGAGGAGATCAGAGAGATGGTTATGCCAGAGTACTGCCTGTTTTCGGTTGTCCAGATAAGATGTGAACCAATTTAAGGCTAGATTGTCAAGAGAGAGGGACTTGAGACGATGGAGAAGAAGTTGGTGGTTGACCATGTCAAAGGCTTTAGACAGGTCAATGAAGAAGGCTGAGGAAGGAGTATTATTGTTACAGTTTTTGTTAATAGAGTCGATAAAGGATAGTAAGGCTGTAGTAGTACTATGGAATGGGCGAAAACCATGTTGGCACTTAGCTAGGAGGTTGTGGCTTAGTAGGTGATTTAGTAACTGTTTGTGGATGCATTTCTCCATTATTTTTGCAAGTGGAGATAGTAATGCTATGGGGCGGAAGTTGGAGTATTCAGTAGAATCACCTCCTTTGAACAGTGGGATGATATATGAGATTTTCCATATAGATGGAATTGTACTTTCTTTTAAGGTCCTGTTAATCAGTATAGAGATGGGGTAAGCTATAGCTTTTGCACCAATTTGGAGGAATTCTGCTGGTAATTTGTCAGCAGAGGAGGTCGAGGTTTTAATTTTTGAAGTAAGGATGATATATAAGTGGTGGGTATGGGTTTGAGGTGAAATGGAGGGGAGTGGGGCTTTGAGTTAATAGTTTGGAAGTATCAGGGCTTTGTTGGTTAGCTAGCTTTAGGATGGCAGAGGTAAAGAAATTATTAAAGGCATTAGCTGTTTGTAATGGGCAGTCGGGTTAGAATCAATTGGATTTGGAGTGGCAACTTTGCCAGGGATAACAGCATGTTAATAGCGGTCCAAAATTTATGTGGTTGGTGCAGGGATGACTGTTGTAGCTGATTATAAAAGTTCTTTTTATCTTGTAGGATGGCTTTTTTTGTTAAATTTCTTTGTTGTCTGAAAGTGAGGTGGTCAGTTGTGTTTTTGTGGTACGCCATTTAGCCCAGGCTTTGTTCCTATTAAGGATTAGCTTCCTAGTATTGTTTGAGAGCCATTGGGCTGTTTTGATTTTATGCGTATAGAACGCATTGGAGCATGATGTTCAAGGATTGTCAGAAAGGTATGATTGAAGTAGCTAACAGCTTCATCTATTGGGAGAGATTTAAGAGCTGACCAATTAACTTGCATAAGTTCATTTTGAAACAGAATGGGGTCAAAACATTTTTTGCTACGGGATGATTTAACTTGGGTAGGGATAGTTAAACTTGTTTTATGCCTTATGATATATGTTAGGGAGTGGTCGCTGAGGTCATCTGGGAGAGTTCCTGTTGTATACTTTTGCCGTGGACTATTTATTAGTATCCAGTCAAGTATACTTTCTTTATTATTCCGTTTGTTTATTCTTGTTGGGGAGTTAATGATTTGAGAGAAGCCATGCAGGTTAATAAGGGTGGATGGATAAGTATGTTTACATAAATTCCAGTCAATATTAAAGTCTCCTAAAAGTATTGTTTCTTGAAGAAGATTTAGAGAAAGCCAGTTTAATAGGTCTTCTAAAATAGTGGGATTTTTTCCTGGGGGAAGATAGGTACAGATAATGTTAACTGTTTTGTGAGGGTTGAGCTGAAGTTTGGAAATAATTATTTCAACATTAATGTCAGATGGAAGGGTATGATTTGTTTTACTTATTTGCAGTCCGGTTTTATAGAGAATTGCAACCCCACCACCTTTTTTGTTTAAGCGGTCTTGTCTGAGGATGTTATACCCTGGGGGGATGATTTCATTATCTTTTATTGTGGGTTTGAGCCAAGTTTCAGTTAGACAAAGAATATCAAACTGTTGGATATCTAGAAGGGCATGAATTTGTGGTATTTTATTGCAAATGCTACGATATTTAATTGGGCAATTGAAAGTGATTTGGGGGTTTGGTGGATGGTGTTGGTTTTATTGTGAATTGGTGGCAGTTAGAGGATGGTGGGGTGAGTTAGGGCCAGGGTTGGGGTGGATGTCGCCATCTATTAATGAGGAGATTAATATAGGGTTGTAAAATTGAGGAGTTTTGCAGTAGTAGTTAAAATGTTTTTTTAGGCTATAACTAGGGTATTTAATATGAGAAAGTCGGTGATATTTAGCTTGAAGGTAGAAAGTTTTGTGGATGGTATTGAGATAGCCCATTGTTAGAGCTAGAGGAGATGTTAGGGTTTGTTTGTGTGGAGTTGTTAGAGTGAAAGGAAGGGGTTGTTCATAGGAGGTTGAGAGATAGGTGGAGATGAGAGTAGTTAGGAGAGTTAGGAGTAGCAAAGGTTGATATTGATTAGACATGTTCAGAGAATCTGTAATTGTACTTGAGTGGGAGGGTTGAGGGCAAAGTGGTGAGGAGAGTGGGTAGGTGGAGGAGGGAGGGGATAGTTCTAGAAGGGGTAGAGTTGAGGCAGGCTCAGCTTTCAGACCCTACACTACAAGGCTTGAGGGAGGTTGCTTGGGAGACACTCGATTCTCAAGGAAAAGGGGAGTTTGTATGCAGAATATTTATTGGCCTGGGATTACCAGGAATGTAAGCGGGTACTGCAGGACCTGTGAGCAGTGCCCAAAAGTAGGCAAGGCAGGAGACAAGGTCAAAGCTTCTTTGATGCCTTTGCCTGTGATTGAGGATCCATTTCAAAGGATAGCTATGGATATTGTGGTGCCTCTGAGTACCCCAAGTTCCACAGGCAAAAAGTATATCCTAATGGTAGTATATTATGCTACTACATACCCTGAGGCAGGGGATCTGTCCTCCATCAAGGTAGAGAAGGTGGCAAAAGCTTAGCTAGAGATTTTCAGCAGGGTATGTTTCCCAAAAGAAATAGTGACTAATAGAGGTACCACTTTCATGTCAGACCTGCTAGCTTGTTTGTGGGGGCTCTGTTGGGTGAAGAATCTAAAGACCACTTCCTACAACCCCCAGACTAATGGTCTTGTGAAGTGTTTAAACTTTGATCTAAAGACCATGCTACAAGCATTTGCAGACCAGTTTAAGATAGAGTGAGACAAATATTTGCCGCATCTACTGTTTGCTTACAGAGAGGTACCCCAGGAATCCATAGGTTTTTCACCCTGTGAGTTGCTGTATGGGCATAAGGTGAGGGGACCTCTAGATTTTATTCATGATGAGTGGGAGGATGAGTGTGTAACCCACAAGGAGTCTCTTGTGGCATATCTCCTAAACTAAACTTCAGGACAAGGTTTATGGTGCTCATAGGCTTGGCCCAAGGAAACCTGGCAGGAGTCCTACAGCAGAAGAAGGTCTGGTATGACAGAAATGCTCATGTCAGAGAGTATGCTGTGGGACAGCAGGTGATGGTGTTCATTCCTGTCCAACACAGTAAGCTGCAGGCAGCTTGGGAGGGACCCTTCAAAGTGGTAAGGAAGGTCAGTAATTTTAACTACATGGTAGAACTGCTAGGCAGGATGCAGAAGTAACAACTGTAGCATTTTAACATGAGGAAACCTTACCATGACAGGGTGGCCCTTGTACTAAATATTTGCATGGAAGGCAGGAGGAGTCTGAGGGGGAGCTATGGCTACAGGGAGCGAGACAGCAAAATCCCAAGTTACTGTGGTGGAGCCTAGGGTTGGAGGAATATGATATGACAATGCATCACTGTAGTGGGGTTAGCAATGCCATGGCAGATGGAATCTCAAGACAGGGAATGGGGTAACATATTCCAAGATAGGCCTATTTCACTCAAGCCACATTTCTCAAGAATCATTTGAAAAGCTTGAGTCTTCAAAGGGGGGGGGGGGTGAGGTGTTACGATAAGAGGTACTGCCAGCCATGCCAAGAGAAGAAGGGCAGTGGATCTATGACTTGTGTCAGCACAGCTAGCTGGAGTTTTTGTAAATAATTATATGTCATTTGTGTATCAAACTTATTTGTACAGTGTGCTAAAAATGTATTTGTGAGGTTTGCTTGTGTTGAAATGTTCTCATACTGTCCTGTACTACATCAGCACCCTCTGACTGTCCAATATCTGTGGCCACTGGTGACTGGGTATGTGTGGGCATATTGGCTGTGTGCAGAGACAATGGGGGGCAGAAGGAGGATGTCAACCTGTGTGGTAGATTCAGCCACCGACAACCTCAACTGTGCCTCACTATGGCCACCATCATCATCAGAGTCCGATGAGACATTGACATCAGGTTTTGAGGGGGACAGACTCCAACCCCCCTGTTCACCAGTGAGAAGCAAGATAAAAGCAGTACATTTCCATCTGCACTATTATGTATTGTAGTCCACACAGACTCATACAGATGAGGATCCACAACTGCATTACATGCCCCACATCTTCTCATCTCTGATCCCATGCACAACACACACACCCACAACAACATACACAGACAACCCAGGCCCTGTATAACATGGGCATCACCTACATCTTGGTAATGTTGCCAGTTCAATACACCTGCGAGGTATGCAATATGACAGTGTATGTGACAGAACTATATATAAAACCCAGTAAACCTATCTTGACTATGACATGCCAGTTGTAGTACTACTGCCTCAGGTGTGTACATTCTCCCTATTATGTTTTAATGGGCATCTTGGAGTAATTACCTCATGTAAAGCAGGCTGCATAGCTGCTCATAAATATAAGTGCAAGCATGTTAATGTTTGTACAAATACATACCTGTCATTCCCTAGGCTATGCACTGTAGTTAACTGCTCTGAAATGGAACATACAACTGTTCTACTCTGGCTTAGCACAACATTTGTGCATAAGGCAAAATGTCAACCCTTAACTTTCATAGGGTATATATGATCTGTAAAACAACAGTATGACACTTACCAGGTACAGGACCATGAACACTGGCCACACCTGATGTACCTGTGAAAAAGTGAAGGAGCGGTATTGTTAGCAACACAAAATGTTGCAGTATTACAAGGTAATATATGCGTATATCCTCATGTACAATAGCTAATGTGAAACTGGCTATATTGCTGACATTCTGAATATGTGTGCACAACTGTGGTGAAATGCCAACCACCCACCCACACACACACACACACACACACACACACACACACACAATGGGCAAAGACCTGCACCCGTGCACTGGTCTGTAGAGCCTGCCACAATGACTGCAAATGTAGTAAACTGATGAACAGACTAAGCTTACCTGGTTGCTCCTCTGATGAGGATGCTGTGGCACCCACCTCCAGGATATATGGCGTGATGGTTGGCTGAGAGCTGTGGGTTGATCCTTGGTTCACCAGGAATTCCTCTGTGGCTGAAAGTGGTTATTCTCTTTCAGGCCCTCCACCAGTGGCAGCACAATCTCTGGCAACAGCAGCTGCCCTTTGATGTGCGGCATTGACCATGTCTGTGGCCCGATGTTGAACCTGTAGGTCCTGCCTGTTAGCCAATATCATTGGTAGCCTTCACAAGGTCGGTCCACAATGCTGCCTGCTGTTCATGATTGTGATGACCCCTTGACAGCAGGATGTGATGGCTGAGTCTGAGGGCATCCAGTATAGAGTCATTTTCTGCTGATGAAAATAGAGGATGTCTCTGATGATACATCGTTCCTGCAAGACAACAAGAGGAAAACACATTACAGGATCAGATATGTGGATGTCAACAATGTACACACCCTACACACCCATAATGGACTGCACTATCCAGTGCTCTCTTACACGTCATACCCCACAGTTTGGCGACACACTACATGTGTGGCTAACAAGATCCTAGTAATACTGGTAAATGTCCCTGTGTGCTGGGACAGATTCTGCTCTATGTGTCTACAATCATCAATACAGTGTACTGTGGTGTGCCCCCATGGGCAAATCCTCACTAATATTTGACACGGCCACTGTTGGAGAAATAGCAGTGTGCTATTCGAACAACTATATAAGGACAGTCCAGCCACTCCAGCGTGCCACAATGATAGACAGCAATGCAAACCTGCTGTTATATATGTTCCCTGTTGGCATCAAACATCTCAACTATGCAGGTGTTTACAGAATGTCACCTCATAGCTATGGTCTGTCTTGCACAAACATGTGCATGTCTGATAAATGGTTGTCCACTGATTGCTGGTTGCTGACAGAATGACAAAATGAACTGGCACCTCACTTAAGTGTAATGTTTAATCATAGCCTCACCTCAGACTTTGTGCCCACTGAGTGGAGCACAGCTACAGTTATCCCACTCCACAAGGGGGATCCACCTTGGATCCCAGGAATTACCATTCCATCAGTCTGATGAGCCGGATCTGCTAGGGCATGGAACGCATTATCATGGAACTTATAAACAGAGACATTGGAAACCTTCAAACACTGGACCCCACCCAGTTTGGGTTCATGAAGGGCCGATCTTGTCTCCTGAGCCTGACTGACTTCTTTGAATCAGTCTCCAGAGCTGTGGAAGAGAGTAAGGCAGTCCACACAGCCTATGGGGACCTTGCCAAGGCCTTCGACACCATCCCCCACTCTGGAATAATAGATACTTTTACTAAGCTGGGCATAAATCCCTACATCACTCGATGGGTTGCCAACTGGCTTATTGACAGAACCCAGACTGTAAAAGTACCCGACTCCAAATCCAGCTCCAGACAAGTGACAAGTAGAGTACCTCGGGGTTCAGTCCTGGGACTGCTCTTGTTTGGCATCTACATCTCTGAAGTACAGGCCAACTCTAAGGGAGTCTGGCTAACAAAGTTTGCAGATGACTGCAAACTGTGAGCCATTACTGCATCCCCAAATGATGTGGATATTCAACAAAATGACCTTACAGAAACAGATGCTTGGTGCCAGAGCCATAGGCTCAAGCTTAATGCCAAGAAATGCATAGTTATCCCCTTTGGGAAAAAACATGTACCCATGAATTACCACATAAGTGACAGTACACTAAACACCAAAAGTGTAATGAGACACTTAGGGACACAGGTAGACAGTGGTCTCACCTTCAATAACCACATTGCCACAACAGTCAGGAAATCATTCTATGTGGCACATCTCATCACTAAGGGCTTTTAATCCAGAAAAAAAGGAGGTCATTGTCCCGCTGTACTCATGCCTCATTAGACCCATTATAGAATACAATGCTCCATTTGGTAGGTATCTCACAAGGCATCTGCAACAGCTGGAAAGGCCGCAGAAATACTTCACTAAAAGAATCACAGGTATAAAGCAAATGCCCTATGCTGACCATCTAAAGAAAACTCCAGCTATACTCTGTGGCATATTGTCTACTCAGAGGCAATTTCTGCTTAACATACAAGGTCATGTCAAACCCTGAGCTGTTGGACATGCTCCACTTAAAGAAATCCCAATCCCTTAGAGCCACACACTCCAGGGATCTAAACCTTGTCATCTCAATGAACAAAACATGCTGGAGGGATAGGTTCCTGACTCAGAGGCTCCCCATACCCTGGAACAGACTGTCCATACATGTCAAGCAGAGTGCCTCCTTGGCCCTCTTCAAAAGGAACCTTGATGATTGGATGGGAGATAGGAACTTCACCCCGGGGATCATGTCAGTCACCCTGTTAGACAGGGGTCCAAGGATGTAAATACTGTGGGAAGAAATATCCGGGGAATTGTTTGGCTAGGCTTGTATAGGCCCTAGGGCCGATAGCCTAGTACCAACCTATGAACCTATGAACCTATGAAAATTGACACAGACTCTAACTGTCACCCATCAGACCCCTCAGACAACTCTTATGCTACAGTAATACCTGTTACTCTAATCACATTCTTACTTTGTATGGCCAATATGTATAGTCTGTCACTGGGTTGGGCCTTTGTCCCCAAAATTAAATATGTCTTTGTTCTGATTTCATACTGTAAGAAGTTGAGAGGTATGTTAGGCATAGCTCTCAACCAGACAGGGATGAATGTTCACAAAACAGCGACTTAGCCAGAGTACATCAGGGACACATTTACAATGTTAGTACTATTTATGTGTGACATCAACAGACTGAGAAGAGGTGAATTACAGTCCTTAGGTTGATGTTACAGGAATGTGCACCCTTACTTAGTGTCACTATGTCCTTGGTGTAATCCACTATCTTTACTATACCAGCTGACGGCAGTAGGAGGGATGGACAGGGGCAGAGCAGAAATATGAATCAAAGCAGGGACAATTGAGAGGCATGCCAGTAGGTGTTGGACAGTGGAGTATTACTGACATCTCACTATCATTGCTCTTATACAAGTCTACTGTTTTGATCCTTATACCCCATACTTCCAGCATCCCATATGCATCTCTTTTTATGGGGAATGTAGTACATACCTGGTAGAGTGATCTATTCTTTTTATTGAAGGGTTCCTCTGCAAATGCTTTGCACATACTCTGTCTGTGTGAGGAAAACTACATACAGACCTTTTCCCCTTAAGCAGTTGCTTGCCTTTTGTAGGTAATGCTCATTAACAGGTAATTGACTCTGCACCAATCTGTGTCTCAGACTTGCTAATTGCATCCAACACAGTTGAATTGCACTATCATTAGCCAATGACATGGCACCACAGTGCAATAAATAAGGCCTTCATGTAGGCTTTGGCCTCTTTATTAGTTTTTGAGATGGACATTACTGAGGTGTGGAGACTACAGCATCACAGAGGGTAAGTACAAATACTGTCCACTGTAGAAATGTATGAAGTATGTCCACAGTTTTGCCTCATATGTTTGCTCAGTGTCCCATGACAATGTGGTCATCTGGCAGGTCACTGGCAAACATTGTGGGTTGAAGTCAGAAGGGGGAGAGAGAGATATGAGTGTCACACTTCATAACCATCAGAATATGCATGATAATGCAGTAGATGCTAATCTATCCACTTACTATGTTTGTAGGGGCAAACTGTGAAACATGTACCTATCTTTGAGCCTGTGCCCTCCCTTTATGTATGGTTGTGTCTGGATCCCTTGTTATAGGAGGTTGGGAGGTATGGTCATTCTGTAGCAGCTACCTTAACATACAGTCATGTATGCTCCAGGCTGCAGCTACAGCCTAGGACACAATGGGGGAGGGGGGGGCATGTGAACACTTTGGAGGCCTGCAAGCGGTACATGTAATTGTGGTAGCTGTGGCAGCCCTGTCATTACAGGAGAGCCAGTGAAAGGGTACCCATTACAGTGCAATTGAGTCATGTGTTTAAGGTACATCAGTTATGCAATAGTGCCAACAGCAGAGTAGTAGGCGGAATATAGATAGACTATTCAAATGTGTGCAGTGTGTCCCTAACTGCAGGCCTATGACTTGCAAAACTGGGTAGCTGATAATTCAGTAGCAATAACCTATTTGGATTAAAATTGCACGAGTCAGTCATTACTTGCTGTATTCACAACAAAGTAATTGAAGTACAACACACTGGATTCGAACCCAGGATGGTATGCAGCAAAACATTCTCGATGCTAGATATTCAACAGACTGAGCTACTGAGTCTGTGTTGCAGGAGGTGTATTTGCAGATATATATGCATACATACAGCTGTGACACATCTATTTGTATGTGCATGGCTTTCACAGGCAGTTCTGCAACAGGGTCCCAGTTGAACATATGTAATGTGCCATGGAAGCCTTAGGAAGAGTGTTTAAAGATGTTGCCGATAAAAGTCAACATTTATCTGTTATCTCAGGCCTAACATACTGCCATTATTATTTATTTGGCTGTCTACTGGTGTATTTTGTTATCAGAGTCCAAGGTACACTACCATTTCTCCCATTAGATTCAATTGCAGTCTGTCAGTGGCAATCAGTATGTTTTCCTGAAAACACCTGCTTTAGTTAACATCTGTGTGGCCTAGTGGGCTAGTGCAATAGGCTGTAGTTAAAAGAAACCTGGGTTTGAATCATGGTAGGGGAGATTCTTTTGTACATGTGCCTAGCAGTATGAGAAACAAATAGGATCATTAAGGCAGTTTAAAGCTCATTTAAGTGGGTTTGTGCTGGGCGGCGCTCTGCGCAAACCCTCACTAAAAAAATAAAAAGAAAGGAAAAGGGGGTGATAGTACAGTGGTGAAATGGGAGTAAGCAGGGGGAAAACATAGTGAAAGGCAGGTAGGGATGTGCAGGGAAGACCTATAGCTTTCCATTTCTTGTACAGCAACAACTATGCATTTTGACAGATTTGTAGGATAAATTTAGACTCTCAAACCCCAGAAAGATGAGTGAGGACAACATAAAAATGTGTCAGGCTAATTGGACCAACTTAGTTGTGTCCAGTGGACTTGTGTGTGATATGGAGAGCTATGTATGGGGCAATATTTTTTTGTGGGGCAGGAGCCCATTTTTTGTATAAGGAGAGAGTGGAGTTTTTGGGAAGGGATAGTGGTAGATGTGAGGAGGTAAGTTGGGTAGGACAGGATGCAACTGCAGACAGACAAGACAGATAAGACAGCAGACAAAGGTGGTGTGTGACACATGAGGGGGTAAACACCTTGGATAATAAAACACATGCCCCAAAATAATATTTATGTAGCAACATATGATAATAGTAAACCATAACCAATGAATAACAACAATAAATATCTGAAGATAAGGGGTGGGCAGAGAGAGAAATACAGTCCATTAATGCCATTATAGGCTATATAGTTGACAACAGTACTTCTAACTGCTCTACAGGTATGTCCTTTCTTTATGTGTAAAAGTGCCCTATAGCTGCTGTAGTATGTACATAGCTAACAACCTATCTGCATAGGACAATATGGACCAAGTACTAATAACTGCAGGTTCACAGCTACACAGAACACCTGCACATCAGGAGTACCTATATTATTACCAAGGTGTACTATGGGCTGATGTACTGCGATGGTGGTGCTGCGGTAGCGTTGTTGCCTCACAGTTAGACATTGCCCATTCAATTCTCAGTTAGAGCATCTTCTGTGTGGCGACATGCGTGAATGGGCATTCCTTCATTGAAGGTTGTGCATTAGGCCTGGCAAGCCAGCACATAAAAATCTACTGCCAATCATGAGCGGACCGAAGTTCCGCTGTGGCGACCCCTGACCGGGAAAAGCCGAAAGACACAACAACAACTATGGGCTGATGTAGTGTTATTTTGCTATTTACATAATCATGTCGATGATACATCTGTGACAGCAGGATTATGCAATGGTAATTACATTCTGGGTTAGCATGACACTTGAGAGACATGTATGTGTATAGTACAGACAATTAACAACTATCATGTCTGGCTTGGCAGGCATGGGGATAGAACCAATAGGAGTGGCAGCTGTGGACATCTGCATCAAATGCATTAATTGACTGCAGCTACCTTTAACACACACTCCAGGCATGCAGCCATACCAGAGCTTTCACATTTTATTTATTTTATTTTCTTTTATTATTATTACACTTATTTTCTTTTTCTATGCTATATTTTCACATTCCTGGTAATGATTGTAACTGTCTGTGACATGTAAAGACATAATAATATACTCATAATATGGGCTACCTCATCTATTTACCTGTAGTTCCTGTGGAGAGAATATCTGTAAACATTACATGACTGATACTGTAATATATACATCCACATACCACTGGACTCGAACCCTGGTCTGTATGTGGAAAAAATGTACTTCATACACAACCTTTAGCAAACTGAACTATTTAGTCCCTGGTGATTACTGACTGACTGATATTTGCCTAGAGCTCACCTGGCACCAGAATATGTCCTGATAATACTGGTACAGTTTCATACTTGACTGCAGTGACAGCTGAACACACATACATGACATTCAACCATGACAGAGATGCTAGGTAATGTATATATGACTACCTAGAATTCAGGTGTACCTATTACATTGTTAGTGTGTTGAAATATCTGTGAAGTCAGCAACCAATATCTGATTATGGGTTATTATTTGCAGTGTACAACTGTACACTGTCATACCTGACTGCAGCACTATACCTCACAGCCTGAATGCTTGTAGCTGACATGCAGTGGTGAAAACAAGACAATCCTGCTGTACATGTTTACCTTGGTTTTACTGCTATTGCTCCATGTGTTGTTGCAGACCAGTTGTCCTGAGAGATTTCTTACAAAACAACTCTGAACATATGCTTATTGCACAACTGACTTTATTAGACATACCTTCATGCAGGTACTGATACTATTTCTTGATTTTATTGCAGAACACTTGTAATAATTGATTTCTTGCAAAACAGCCCTACTGTCACAGCAATTGCACAACAGACCTTATACGAGAAAGCTTCAATCAGTTAATAATATAATTTCATGTTTTTATTGCACAACAGTTGTAATTGTGCAGGTGTTGTAACACAGCTGACATTACACAGTTATTGCACTACTACATTTTATTGCATATAATAGGTTATTATGGTTAATGTTTTAGTCTTCCCTACTTATGGCACTACAGTTGGCAGTCTGCATGTCTTTCAGTACAGGTGTAAGTCCACATTCACTGCAATACATTTTTTTCTGTATATGTCTAATCACAGTTAATGCTTTACTCATTCTTGCTTATTTGACTATAGGTAGCAAAATACATTTGTACTCACCACACTCATGGCACAACCTGGCCAAGCACCCAGTATGCTCCCCAATGTTGTGAGCCCTCTCCTTGGCAGCTGTTGGGAGAGAAGGACACCATTATGCATACCAGTTTAGCAGACATTTAAGATTACATATTGGTGAAACACAAGTAATGGTACTTACATCCATGTGGGACATTCCCAACACAGAATTCTTGGACCCAGGTGTCCAAAGGAGCCTCCTTTCATCTTTTCAGGTCATCATGGTGGTGATGACACTGCTCACCTGTGCTGGGGATACCAGCTAAGCTGGTGAGGTCCTTTGCCAGCTGATCCCAGGCCTCTGCCTTGAACCCTGAGTCCTGGTAACCTCCCTGCATCAGCTTGCTCTCATGGTTTTTTACAAAGAGTCTAACCATTACTCTGGACTCCTGAATGCCCCAGTGTTGTGCCCAAAAGTGCAAACCATCTTCAGTGCCTGCCACTGTACCCTTCAGAATCAGAACTCTAACAGATTATGTTGTATTCCCACATACTGGGCTTAATATAGCCTGTTTTCCCACCCATACTTGTCACTGGGCAATATTTAAAAATATGCCACATCATTTAGCACCATGCAAACCAGCTCAGCTCAAATGAGCAGTCCTTAAACTGGCAATGTTTAGCAGTGCCTAGCAGTGCACAAACCAGCTAAACAAAGCCCAGCACTGCCAAGCACTGCCAGGCAGTGCTAAAATGTAGCTTGTTTAAGCAGTGCTTAGCAAAGCTTAGCATGTCTTAGCAGAGCTTAGCTGAGTGCAGCAGATCAAGATTTAAAAATAATTAGTATCATTTGTATTTGTAAAATAAGTGCTTAATATCCCTCTAGGTGTTCAAAATCTGCACCTATGGCACATAAGGTCATAACTCTACCCATTTGGCTATGTGCATATGTGGAGTGCTGCTATACATTTACATATACCTCTGAGCTACCTTTAAGCACTGCTGAGTACCATGGACTGCCGCACAAACCCACTCAGCTATGCTTAAATTTGACCTTTAAATAAATAATTATATATCTTTGTTTTCTATTTTAGATGTGTGGTGTCTCAGCACTGCTTGTCAGTGGTGTGGTTCATGCTGTTCCTTGCAAACATGCTTTTTATATCAATAAAAAGAGTTAATTATATTGCTATACTCCTATTGGACAGTGCAGGGTGTGTGTTACATATCTGTGGACACAGTTAGCGCCACACTCCTTACACTGATTCAATAAATGTGTCCCATGGCTCTGCCTTGGCAACCACCATGTTTAATATGCATGGCCCCCTGCCTTGGGGCAACCATGTACACAGACACAGTAACAGTCTGTGTAGGCTCTACACTATGCCTACACAGATTTTATTAAATCCAGAGGTTAGTTAAGTTTCAAATGCAATAATATTTTGTTGTTTACTTTGTAAGTATATTCCAGATTAAAGTTACAGTTACAGCTAGGCAGCTGGCTACCTTATTGCAGTTGCCATTGTAACAGGTTTTACAGTTCTTTCTAACTAACTTTTGTCACCATACGTTAGCACTTACATTTAATCCCTTAAAAGTAGTTCATATTTGCATTTTAGTCTTGTATGTTTATATTTTCCATGCATTTTAATACTCCATTTTGTTACTCCATACTTTATTATCTTAAAGGGAAATTGTCATATCTTTGTCACAATTAAATTCTCTAGCTATTTTTTTCCTCTTGTAGTCTATTCTTCATATCTCATCTTACTATCACTATTTTCATATCACACTTTGAATTTTGAGTGAACTTCATGTTTTAATTTTATGGAGTAGAACAGGCATTTCAGTTCAGCCTCCATGCTTTTTATTGCAGGTCACTGATGTGATAATTTTAGAATTGCATTCATAGCCATTTTAGTTAGTTAATTGGTATTAATCAGAATTTGGCATTCTGTTATGGATGGGTTAATTCTGTTTTAAAATAGTTTTAGAAAAAGGGGATGAGCTACGCTTGAGACAAGTCCAGTTTAGTATTGTTGTATAGTATTTGAGCTGATTGTTCCTCTATCAAGAAGGCCTTATACAATACAAATATTGCACACACGTGTTTTCCTTCTATATTCCTTCATATTCTAACTCATTTTAGCCAGGTTTATTGTAGTTTTGCATTTCTTGGTTCATGCTGAGCCATAGAGATATTCAGGTATCTTATGGGAGAAGTTATTTTCACAATTTTTAATATGTTTTTATGCTTATATAGACATTCACACTTGATTTGTCCAGGCTGCAGGGCTCCTTAAATTTTGAGATGGGCTTTTCAAGTAAAGAGAATGTATCATTATTTATATCACTATATGCTTTATTAAAATTCTATATAACAATGCATGGGACTTTCTTCTATATTACCAGATACTGAAATGTATAAAAGCTGTCTCCAACGTTCAAGATAAACTAAATCAGAGACTGAAAAGCCTTGTGAAGAAGTTTACATCAAATTGTCATGGATGCACTTCAGTTCCGGCTTGGAGTTTTATATTTTATCCAAATTCAGTACTTGAAAACCTTTTTGTTTCCTGAATTAAATACTTATTTCTCATTTAACTAGTCTAGTTTCATTTGTATATGTTGAATACCTGTTAGGCCAATTGATTTTTTTAGGATAACAAAGAATGTGCCATGTTATTTATTATTTCAGAAATCATT